>NC_090651.1:255250088-255550088 GCF_040937935.1 Hyperolius riggenbachi | reverse complement strand
GCTCGATTCACAAAACGGTGCTAACTGTTAGCATGGCTTTTATTATGGATTTTTGTGCATTTTCATGTGAAAAAAACGATTTTTCGCACGCAAAAATTCACTGTCGCACATTAACGCAATTTTTTTGCGTGTTAACGTTTGCATGATAGCGCAGATTTACGTGACCGTTTAACGCACGAATGCAAAAACCGTTATCACGTGAAATTTCGCGTGAACCACTTTTCATAGCGTGCTAACAGTTAGCACCGTTTTGTGAATCAAGCCCATAGAAGGCAGCTTTCTCATTCTCTCACAGGAGAGATGAGGGAAAAATCGAAAGTGGAGATCAGCGACATAAGTTCCTCAGCTGAACCCTGTGATTTAAATTCACAGTATATGGACAATTAGTCATTTTTTTCTTACCTTCTAACAAGAAGGACAACTTCTTCTTTTCACTCTCATCTGCAATTACCCGAACGGCTTTCAGTGGGAGCTCTCCCTGGTAATAAAAAATAATAATATTTGAATTGTATGTGGTTTGATAATTTTTTCAAAACCGGTTTCCACCTACCAAAAGTCAAGGCTGTTGGTCTGGTAGTGAAAGGATTATTATTAGCATCAATTATCACGAGGGTGTCACCCCTTCATGATGAGCATAATTTAGTAATTTACACTCTGCTTCCTGTTCTCACACACACCTCTCCCTAGTGCTGGTCTGCTGCTCACTCACTCACGGAATCACAACCAGTTCCACAACATACATACATGTACCCACACACTTGTACACACAATAAAATATAGGCCACAGTACCCATTCCTGAAATGAAAAGGTGCTTTGCTCAACAAGTGCCCAGTCCCTGGAGTAGGACACTTTTTTGAATTATGCATGTGTTTGAAATGAATATCCAAGATGTTCACCAGGGCTATTAAAACCCTCCAAACAAAACCAAATATGCACAAGTACCTGGTAATAAAAACACATAACATGCCTTACCTTAAAACAAAGGTTTTTTCCATCTTCGGAAAGTATGACAAGTGTGGATGGGTACAAAACCAATAACCTCTCATTCAGCTCCTATAAGATCAAAGTAAATTGAAAACATATTAAGTAGGGAATAAATGTTCCTAAAGAACATCTGTGGAGTGAATAACTATACAGAACAGAGTAGTGTTGTACTGCAATTGACTTAAAGCAGGTGTAATGTTAAGGTTTCCCCTCTGCTAATCTATTATGATTAGTAGTGTGACAGTTATGCCCACGAGCTCATAGTGATGCATCTCTAGGGTACAATGAGTAATATGTGCTGTTGCTATAGGATGAGGAAGGAGGACAACGGTGCAGCACACGATGGAGCAGTACGTGGCAGATAGGGTAAAGGTGGTGATAAAGTGCTCAGCCGTTGCTGAAATGTGTGTGTACCACATCTTTAAGAGACCTTGGGGTACACTGGTACATGTGCTAGATTTGTGTGTTCGAAACCTAAAGCATGGTATAAATGAAAGAGTGTTCTCAACCTGAAGCAGCCTGTCAAAGCTGGTCTCTGACAAGAATCCAGTGTGTACAGCCTGCCAATGCATAGCGAAAAAATCCACAGTACTTCTTCTTGGGGGAGCAAGCATGACAATGTCCACCAGCAGCCTCTCCATTGTGCGCCACACCAATGACCTTGTCCCATCTACCATCTACATAGCAACACATAGGGACTGCAGCCTAACGACGAGTCTGTATAGCAATTACCCCAAACTGTCATTCAAGGAATCAAGTCCCAGTCCCCGGGAGTGACTATTGAGAAACACATTCCTTTCCAATTACAAAAATAGATTACGACAGACCGGATAAAGCCCATTTCAAGGGAAAAATGACTCTATAAGGACTTTCCTGAAAAATGCAAGCTATACCTGTGTGACGAGCAGCCAGTATTATCACATTTCCTTTCAGTAGCATGGAAAAAGCCAGTCACTGTGCAGGACAGCCGCCTCGCAGGTATGCTCAGCATGTGTGACTCAGCCAGTGACACCACACTGTACATAGAGGGCAAACACCAGCACACCCACTTCTGGTAAACACCATTTACATATAAAGAGCTCATCACAAAGACTAGACCAGCCTCATACACATGAACACATGAAGGAAATGGAGATAAAAATATTTTAACTAGTTTCAGATAGACAAGGGAGGGGGTTAACTAATGCTGACTGGGTTCCCATAAAAGTGGCCATATATACACAATTAGTAGATTTTCCAATTTTTGGAAAATGATAGATTGTATGAGAAGTGGAAACACTTTTTTTAGACTGAGGAAAAAAAAATTGATTTTTTTTTTTTCATGAAAATCTGGTCAGATGTGTTTAAAAAAAATAAGATAGAAAAATATAAACTGGAAGGTTTTGTTCTATCATTGATTTGAGATTTTTGGGGGAAAAATGATGTCCATGGTATATAGAAGCCATTTTTCTGATTATCTGATCAAGCGGAAAAATCCATCAGATTTCTCTGGTCAAAAATTAAAAAAAAATGGTATATGCCCACCATTAGAGACATTCCTTTCAATGGTCGTCAGTGCTCGGAAAGCAATAAGAATCAAGGATATGTAATCCACCCTTAAAATTCATTTTAAATCAATTTGGAGTCCCCATTTTTTTGAAGTATCAGATTTTTCTAAATAATCAATCAATTGCTATAATATATATGTATACAGATTTATCTATATTTATACTACACAGTGACCAGCCCTACACCATTGTTAAAAATTACATCAAGCAGAACTGACATTTTGCCAAATCATAATTTTCCAGAATTCTAGGACATTTCATCTACTGAACATTACCCCCAAACAAAAAGTTACAATAATGGTGCCCACACAAGATACAATAAAAATGTTTGATTTACCCGTTTATTCTACCAAAACGATTGAATCGAAAAACATTTTTTTTTTAATTTCAATCTAGAAAAACAAACGATTATCCTGTTTTTTAAATAAAAAAATCAGATCGGACATGTTGGAAAAAATCTTTATATTCGATCTAAAGAAATAATCTAACAAAATTATCTAATCGGAAAAAAATTGTACCATGCAAGGGCACCATAAAACAAACATTCAACATGTATGGTCAACATTTTAGAACTTGATGTTACTTTGTTGCATACATCCTGGCTATGCTAAAAAGTTGCACATTAATGTGTACACGTTTGTTAGTGTTTGATAGTGGAGATCTAATGTAACTAATGATGCCTGACTGACAAGCCTGGACAAACCCAGCAGGCCATTGCCCTGTTGTAGCTTTAACTTTGTTTCCATCTTTTCCAATGCAGAATTTAGCAGAAGGTGGAAGAACTGAAAAATTGTATTCATCAGAGTGACCACCAGGGGGAGCCACAGCCGGACATTTGTGTTCTGCCCAAGCTTCCCTAATACAGTAGTAAGCTGGTCTCAGTAACCACCATTCATTTATATGTAAGGTCCTAACGCCTTCCCTGATCTTTCATTGTTGATAAAGCTGGATAGGGGACTGTGTCATTCCTCATTCAATACTCCTATCAGTCATGTGACCCATATATTCCTCCAATCAACTGTGGAGCAGGCAGAAGAGGAATGTTCCTAGCTACAAAACAGGAGGGATGGACAGTGAGCTGCAAACAATCATGAATGCAGGATTATGCAAATTTTGTATGCAGACGAATGCAAATTGAAAATGGACCACAAATTGAAATCCACCTTGGCGGGATTCAATTTGGTACATTTTAAAGCTGTATAAATCTGCATACAAAATTTGCATAATTTTGTATTAACTAAACTATTTGCATCTCATTGATCATCACTAGTGAGAAATGGTCAGTCTATAACTCCTCCATCTGCTGCTGGCAGATTAACTCTGGAGTCAGCTGGAGCTACAGCACCTTATAATGAGGCTGAGACGACTGAGCTAAAGCTGCAGATTAGGCCATAGAGTTAAAGTGGATCCGAGATATAAACTTTCACTCATTGCATAATTGTGTTCCTTTCATATAGTTTAATGCTTTTTGTCTTGAGGAATGCCCTATAATTGTATCACAGGAATAAATAATCTTAAACTGTTGAAGCTGTTTGCAGCTAGATTTGCTGTGTAAACTATCTAAACTTTAGATAAGATATATAGACAAGTTACTTGTTATAGTTTTTAATCTCGGATCCGCTTTAATCCAGGGCTGTGGAGTCGGTACAAAAATCCACCGACTCCTCAGTTTAAGATTCCTCCGACCCCTCTAATTTGCATATTACAATCTTGTTGATTGAAAGTATGTAACATGAAATTCATCTCTTAACTGCCAACGCTTAGGAATTTTAAAAGACAACTGAAGTGAGAAGGATATGGAGACTGCCATATTAATTGCCTTTAGTCATACACTAAAACTAGTCCTTGGTAAGAGTACTTGTAAAAAGGTACAGGCCGGAACAAAACATCTATCAGGCCCTAGGCAATGTAACTGTAGGTACATGTAAGAGTGATGTGCAGGTACTCTGCAGAGGAATAAGGAGATTCTTCCTCTATTACTCATTCTTCATGCACAACCTGAACCAGGTTTATGGGTGATCGACAACACCTCTGTGTTCAATGTGCACAACATTCTCAGTGGACTCCCTGCAGCTCTGTGAAGAGTGCATATGTATAGTACTACTGTGTAACAAAGTAAAACTGAGACAGATGAAATTAAAGTTTTATATATACCTAGGGCTTCCTCCAGCCCCCTTCAGGCTAATCAGTCCCTCGCTGTCCTCCTCCACCACCTGGATCTTCTGCTATGAGTCCAGGTACTTGAGCCAGTCTGGCGTAGTGCGCATCCGCCGCCGGGAGCGTACTACACCTGCGCAGCACTGTTGCGCAACGCTCCTGGCTGTGGAAGCGGCATGCGGCCGGACTGTGCTGACTGGCTGAATTACCAGGACTCATAGCAGAAGATCCAGGTGGTGGAGGTGGACAGCGAGGGACTGATTAGCCTGAAGGGGGCTGGAAGAAGCCTCAGGTATGTATAAAACTTTTCTTTTCATCCTTCACAGGTACCATTTAATTCGTAGTCACCAAACTAAATTTTAACAACATATCAAATGATTTGATTTCATGAGCAAAGGACATTTGCATAAATCAGAATCAACGCAGAATTATTTCCATCTCATTGACCATCTCTATTAGTGACACGGCTACACATCAGGCTTAAGGCCAGATTCCGATTCCGATTTTACATCCGATTCCGATTTGCAGTTTGCTCCCTGCACACTGCAAATCGGAATCTGAATCGGATGTAAAAACTGATTAAAAAGCAGAATCTGAATCGGAATCGCTTGCAGTGTGCAAGAGGCCTTATACTTACAGCATAGATGTTGTTATTTCGTATATATAAGGGATTCCTGTGTACACATCATATATACAGTCACAATCAGATGTGTATATCTGACTTTAAAAATATGGGGACTGCTTTATTGAAGCAGCACAAGTAACTCATTTTGATTGGTTTATTTCATTTTTGTGGACTAAGCACAGCTATTACTATTTGTAGAAATAATTTATGACTTATCTGAGAAATAGAAAATTTTATCATATTTTCTATTTTAATTACAGTTTAAATTCAACCACACGCCTTGAGAAAGGGGGACCCTGCGAGGCCCCCAAAACAATTGTCGGTCATTTTTGTGGATATGTCAGCTCAATTAAAAAAAAAAAAGAGCGTGATTTTTTGAAAAAAACGTTTGGAGTGCTGGTATACTTGAATACTGGACTTGCTTTGATGGTTTGCCTATACCACAATACCAAGCACCCAACCTCAGATGGTGTGCCCAGTCACAACTTTCCATTTTTTTGTAAATTCATTAGGAGTCGGTGCATTTTTTTCCCGACTCCGACTCCAGGCACCCAAAATTGCCCCGACTCCGACTCCACAGCCCTGCTTTAATCTCTCAGCAAACGGAGGAGGTGGGCAGACAGTGAGACTGGCTGCTGCCTCTTTCCAGCTCCTCTCTGTGCATGGAATTTTGGAGAGCAGGAGGTATGTGGGCAGCTTTCTATACAGTAGAACTGCACTGCTGTATCAACAGGAGATGAAGTTACAGGACTCCGATAGCCAGGTGTATTAAAAATATATCTACTGCAAAATGTACAGATGTGCAGTGCAGAAAACACTCTGCATTGCTAATACAAATGCACTATTATATGTATTTAAAAACGGATAGGCTTTACTGGGGCTTTAATTAGAATGACCTAATCTTAATCTGAGACTTCAAAGGCTGAAGTTAAACGGTTTCCATAGAAACCAGATATATAGCCACTCCCAAAAACCATAACCAAAAGGCATTAGCCATAACCGAGCACTCTGTGAATCATTTAGTTAGGATAATATTAGCCTAGAGAGGTGAACCAACCTGGAATGGCAGTGTCTGCAGCCTCACTTTGGAGATGCAGCTGATGGTGCCCAGCGACTCTCTCTGTGTTCCTTCCCAGTCCAGCACCGGCTGACTCTGCACAGACCGCCGCAGCTCAGACTTCTCCCACGCACTGCCACTCTTTACCTGCACAGACACAAGAAGTGTTACTGTCCAACTGCAAAAGGGATCTAACAACTTACAATGTGGATGGTTGTTGACAAAGAATCTTACCAATGGATGTAATATCAGGCAGAACTACACTGGGCCACCCCCAACCCCCCCATCACAGGGGGGTGGGCTGGAGCTAATGAGGTCCCAGTCCTGTACATAATGCAGAGCGTCAGCAGATACATTACCTGCTCCCGGTAGTGAGACAAGTCCAAATTTACTTTTCAAGTGCTGTGCAGCCAGCCAATCACCATGCGGCTTCAGTCACCACATGGTGACTGGCTGGCTGCACAGCACTGCAGCAGAGAGCAGGTAATGTATAACACTATACCACTGCCCCCCCTCCCCCTCCTTGGCAGAGGTATTGGGAGCCGTCACACCTCTGATGTAAAATCACTATCGCCTTCATCTTGCTCCACAGACCTGCATGCAACCATAAACCAGAGGTGTACACCATTGCTTTACACAGCGGCAAAGATTATGTACACCTCCACACTAGACACCCCAGCAACCACAGAACTACATTTGTTGGATTTCTTCTTTAAGAATTGTACAGTGCAAAATGAAGCACTCTTTTATATTACAAAATGCATGTATACATCTAACGAGAGGAAAGGAATGGGAACTTGTCGGTTTTCCATAAAACATAATCTTTCCAATGTCTGCCTTGTTAAGTATCTCTGATCACAGAAACAGTGTTGCTTTAAGCCTAATCTACACAATACGATTCTTTGTGCCATTCGATTACGATTCTATTCACGATCCGATTAAATCCGACATGTCCAATCGGGATTCAATTCGATTTGCCATTGTTTTGCAATGGCGAATCGAATTGAATCGAATTCCGATCGGACATGTATTTAATCGGATCGTAAATAGAATCGTAATAGAATTGAACAAAGAATCGTATCATGTAGATTGGGCTTTACGTGTGCTCATGCTGAAATCCAATAGCCCATTATCAGTAATTGCTATATGAGTGTCCTCTCGCCTCCTGCCTTACCCAGAATCAGGGTTCTATAGCTTCTCAGTGGAATTAGTCAGTGTTTTCTGTTGTCTAAACAAGTTTTTCTGGTTTCCATTTACCATTCCTGTGAAGAGTCCTCTAAGTTAATTTATCTAATTAGCCTCTGAATAGGGACAATGAAAAGAGGCAGCACTCAAAGCTGAGTAGGAAACAAGATATTGGAGAGTACAGGACTGCTAAGGCTGGGAACACTAGGCAGTGCGGGAAACATAACGTTTTGCTGCACATGCATTTGTGTGTTTTTATTGTGTTCTACGTGCGTTTTCTGTGCATATGCATTTTTCCCCACACATGCGTTTTTCTTGCATTTTGCGAGTTTGCGGTTCGCATATATAAATCGCATATCCGTTTTGTATGCTTTTTTATGCATTTTATGGAAATCACTAGGAAGTCAACAGGAAGAGGAAATACACCATCAAACTTTTTTTTTTTAATGCTTATAAAAACGCTTGCAAAACGCATACAAAACGCACTAAAACACAATACCTCTGCATCACTGTTGACTTTCATTATGTGCGTTTTTGAAAAATATGCAACAAAACCAGCATTATTAAAAAGGCACATTGCAGAAAGCAAGTATATGTACATTTGTTCATGCGACCCATTGACTTGCATTAGGTGTGTTTTCCGCAACGAGAGCGTTTCTGCCTAGTGTGTCCCCTGCCTCAGGCTTCTCCCAAACTGAAGTTGGCTGAGTTTTGCTGATAAATTACAGTTTTGGGCTACAGAAAAAACAAAACAAAAAAAAAACTATACATTAATTTGTTTTAAAAAAAATGGCATTTACTCAATCCAGGAAGAATAATGTGGACACTTCAGATTTTCTTTCTTGAGAAAGCCAGCAGTTTTTATAAGAGAATCTTATGGGTGACATTATTACCCCTGGGAAAACGAATCCAAAAACATGGCCTGACATACCACTGCTATGCAGACGACACCCAACTAGATCTTTCCTTCAAGCCTGGTGTGACAGACCCAACTCTAACTATAAACGCCTGCTTACGTGAACTACAGAAATGGATGAATGACAACTGGCTGAAACTAAATGCAGACAAAACTGAAGTCCTTCTGATTGGAGGGCAGTGCATGACAACAAAACAACTTAACTTGCAGTCTTCACCACTGGGAATAGGAGGCACGGATCTACGCAGCTCTGATCATGTGCGTAGCCTGGGAGTTCTAATTAATGGGGATTTAAACTTCAGAACTCAAATCTCTGCTGTGGTGAAATCATCCTATTTTCACCTGAAGAACATTGCAAAAATCAAGCACCTCATACCCCCAGAAGATCTGCCAACCTTAGTCCACGCCTTCATCACATCCCGACTGGATTACTGTAATGCTCTCTACACTGGCCTTCCAAAAAAGGTCTTGAACCGCCTACAGCTGATACAGAATACTGCTGCCAGACTGCTAACCAACTAACCCCGTCATTGCCACATAACGCCAGTCCTGCACTCCCTTCACTGGCTACCTATAGAATGGAGGGTCCTATTCAAGATTTGCCTACTGACATTTAAATCCCTGAATAATCTAGGCCCTGGATACATGAAAGATATGTTGCAGCTGCGTAGCAATCCCTGCATTCTCAGACCAACAGGTTCTAATAATCTAGTCATACCCAGAGTCCACTTGGAAACTTTTGGTCCCAGAGCCTTCTTTCATGCTGCCCCTACGTTTTGGAACTCCTTACCTCAACAGATCAGGACAGCTCCATCCCTGGACGTGTTTAAATCCAGACTGAAAACCCACCTGTTCAGTTTGGCATTTGCAGAAATATAACTTTTGTTGTGTGAATACTTCATCCTACTAATTACTGAATCTGAGATAGCCTAAGTGCTTTGAGTCCTATGGGAGAAAAGCGCTATAGAAATGTTATTGTATTGTATTGTATTATAGATGGCTAGATTTCTGGCAATTGCCACTATGTACACAGGTAACCTTGCACTCAACTGCCTACACTTTATCCAAAGGAAGTATTTGTTACATGCATGAAAATCTTAAAGCAGCAGAATTATAACAGGTTTTCTGGGATAAAAAAAAATGGTGCGATACTTTACCAGCACATTTCCACAACAAACTGAAAACAATACGAGTTTCTACAAGTGGTAACAGAGACATTACTAGCAACACACTGGCATAGTCATAAACAGATGGTGAAGCTTACAAATGTCCCTGAACAAGTATTAAAGGGAAGGTCCAAGCAAAAAAAAAAAAATGAGTTTCACTTACCTGGGGCTTCTACCAGCCCCATACAGCCATCCTGTGCCCTCGTAGTCGCTCATTGCTGCTCCAGTCCCCCGCTGGCAGCTTTCTGACCTCGGAGGTCAGGGCCGAATTGCGTACATTTTTACACATTCCCGCTAGTGCAGGAACATTAACACATACATTTATACGCGTTAGTGGTGCAACGTGTACATTTTTGTTCCTGCACTAGCTGGAATGCGTAAAAATGTATGCAATGTGGCCCTGACCTCCGAGGTCAGAAAGCTGCCAGCGGGGGACTGGAGCAGAAGTGAGTGACTACGAGGGCACAGGATGGCTGCATGGAGCTGGTAGAAGCCCCAGGTAAGTGAAACTCATTTTTTTTTTTGCTTGGACCTTCCCTTTAAAGAACATTTGTAATTTGTCAGCAGTGCTATAAGAAGTTTCCGATGCGCATGAAGCCCAATCTTCTCACTACTTGTGCTGCAGACTAAGCCTACAGTTAAAGGGAATCTGAAGTGAAAATAAACTTATGATATAATGAATTGTTTGTGTACTACAGCTAAGTAATAGAACATTAGTAGCAATGATAGGAGTCTCATATGGTTTCCAGTACAGGAAGAGCTAAGAAACTTCACTTATCTATGCAAAAGAGCTTCTCTGAGCTCTCTGACTAATATAGTTGGCTACAGTGCTATTTTCTGAACCACTTATACATCAAAGAAACAGTGAAAGACAACTTCAGATAAGCTTTTACTGCAGGAAAGTTCAAAGGGTCCTTAGCTCTGCTCTGTTTTATAGTTCAAAATGCAGAGTGTAGTTTGTAAACTGCAAATATTAGAGAATGATGCAATGTTATACAAAAAAAAGCAATAAAACTGAAAATAAAAATATGAGACTTGTTTGCTACTAATTATCCATACTACACAATATTTATTATATCATAAGGTGTTTTTTTCGCTTCAGTGTCACTTTAAAGCATACCTGAAGTGACATGATGACAGAATATGTAAGTATAGTATCTATCCTACTTAGAATTTGACTTCCTTTTTTTTTCATTGCAAATAAACCAGTGCTTTCTGTGCAGTTGCTGGCAGCTCTCCTAAAAACAAATTAGAGGCCATCAAACCTTTGTGTTGCTGTGCAAGCAATCCTGATAGCCTGAGACTGACTATACTGAAGTCGTCATTGCTCTGTGTGGGAGCTCACTGAACCAGATTTAACGTTACACCGACGTGGCTGCTGTTTACAATTCAAACCTAGCTTTTTAACCCTTAGGCCCGGTTAACATTAGCGTTCCCTGTCCGGATTTTCCTGATCTGATCCGGACAGTATACTGTACAAACGGAACGTACGTTCCGCATAGCAATGCAAAGTCTATGCGGACGTTCACACGTGTCCATTCCGTACAGTACGAAGCCGGACCGGATCCGGACACTTTTCCTACATGCGCTATTTTTTGGGTCCAGATCTCCGGCCCACGCACCCGGACCGGAGCCGGACCTGAGCCTGACAGCACCATCCGGAACATAGAAACCAATGGGGAACGGAAGGCACAGAACACACTGCCTACAAAAACCTGACGTTCTACCCCACTTCCTATGCGTATCCAAGCAGCCATTTCGGATGGGGACACATGGGTCAAGCATGTCTGGAGTGGAGCAGCAGTGACAGACGTGCTGGAGCTGTTTGGCAGAATGTCGGAGGTGGAGGTGAGGCCTACGGCGGAGGAACCTGATTCTACAGGTGCACCTTCTGCTGACCCCAACATTTTTTTATTTAAATTTCACTATTTTTTGCCCACGGATCCAGATGGCAGCCTGATGCATGCCTGATACAAACGGACCGGATCGGAACCGTACGGTTCTGATCAGGATCAGGTCCGTTTACTTGCCAAAACGCAAGTGTGAAGGGGCCTAAAAATGAAAATCAGGGACTCCAGTAAAGTTCTGTTTACAATTAGATCTACAAATACCATTTGTTTTATCTCATAAGATTATTTTCATTTTAAGTTTGCTTTATAGCTCTGCTATATAAAAGTAATACAATAAACCTCCACCTTTAGCCATGTAAGTGCAGTATAACTTAATGCAGTTAAATTGCTTGATTTTATTGAAAACATTAATCACGCGACTTCTGCTGTGACTCCTTGCAATGCAATGATGGCACAGCTCTCAGTTAAGAGTAACTGTCGGGCATAAAATCAAAAATCAATTCTTTATTTTTATCTGGTAATCAAGTAATAAGGATGGTAATCAAGTAATAAGGATGCTAATCAGGCAATCCAAAAGTTAAAATCACTATTACTTTTCTTGTTGATAAATGATCATTCCCCAGTTTACATGACTTATTTGGTACACAGAAAATTTGGTACACAAAAGAGATGTTGCAGGGCATGCTGGGTTGTCTTTTTTGCTTCTCTACTTCCCCTCAGACTTAACTAATGAAGCCCGATTGGCTGAAGCCTCTTTCCCTCCAGTTTTCGACTCCCACACCTCTGTTCCTCTCTGATTGGTCAAAATTTCTCAGGCTGAAACAATGCACTTTCTATAGTGAAGGCCAGGCAAATCAGGCAGGGGAGACTAAGGGCGGATATTACATCACGATTGGCTTCTAAATAGCCACAGTAAATATGGAAACTGTCTAGAATAGGATTCTCTACTTTTCCTTTATAAAATTCACAGGAATCATAACGTGGACAGTGCAATACATATGTAAGTAGAGCAAGTATTTGTCTACTTATATATTTGGTTTTTTTTCCTGAGATAGTATAGCTGACAGCTCCTCTTTAAGATTTACAAGTGAGAAGCGGAGCAGAAATTTGGCCACGCCCCTATCCTGCATGCAGACTGGGAGGGGTTCTGAGCAGTAGTTCAGCCACACCTCTATCTCTGAAAAGGCACTAAAACAGTGGGATTAGAATTAGGCATTAGGTGCGGGGTTAGGGATAGAGACCTACAGGGGGGTTGGGTTTAGGCATCTATAGCGGAGGGTTCAAATTGGAATGAGTGCCAACTGCCAAGTACTGAATAGCAAAATATTGGTAATCCAAATTACTGATATTTTACTTCTAGTGGCACTACCCAGTACCCAACTCGTGCTGCAATACATACTCAGTTGGGGTACAAAGAGGAAACCCAAGCAAGCACAGGCGGGAGAATATACAAACTCCATGCAGACACTGACCCAAGATCAACAAAACACTATGCTAGTGTGTGCGCTTGTTATGTAGATATAGACACAGTACATGCATAGCTGATTCAAATTATTAAAAAAGTAAAACTCTTATACAATCCAGTTTTGGGTGCGGACTATTCTACGCCCTTGTGAGGATGATGTCCACTGTCTCTTATTCAATGAGCCAAGAGAAAATGCCAAAACAGGGCTGATTACTCACATGAGAGACAGAAAACGCCAGCAACTGCCCATTACTAGGATATAACCGATCGAGAGCAGCAAACATATCTATAAATTAATTTCTGTTTGCATCACACAGTTATTACGGCTTTTAGCATCAGCTCAACACTGCAAAAAATCATTTTCTCATCTTTATTTGTGGTTTGAGGATTCCCACAAGGAATAACAACACTAATGGGGAAGAGAGGCTGGGTGAGTTACCCAATCTGCTTGCAGCTGTGTTAACACCCAGGGTATTCCCTTGGGAGGCAAGCTAGTCCTGTCCGCTCTCAACAGCTGTTGCTGCTGTTCAGGACTGTCTGTTCCCATAGCAGCTATATCTCGAGTTTCTGCAGCCACAGGTGCCAAGAGGGAAAGAGCATACAAGGTGAAAGAAGATGCAAGATCTGAGCTATCTGAGCGATGGTTTACACCGAGGAACTGTGTTGAAAGCATCACACAGCCATGAATACTTCTATCAGTCACAACTTTATCACGGATCTGGAAAGATTTAATTGATCACAAATTGGAATGTGTAGTAAACTCTACCCTAGCATTTCTTATTTATAATTCATCTAAGCAGATACTGTTTAAGTATTGGAAGGGTGTAACCAAACATCACTGCAAAACAGACCACTATGCTTTGGTAATGCCTACATTATGATGCACAAGTTATGCATATCATCATGATGTATCTTCTGCAATGCTCATTATAATGCACACAATATGCAGTAAAACACAAAGTGTGTCTGAGCTATGCAATGCCTGAAAACATATACAGTATGAACAGGAGCAATGCTTTGCATTTAATTGTGCAGTTAAATCACAATAAAACACAGGTAGTGTGAGCAGGCCACTAAAGTACAGCTATCAGAAATGGGTATTAGTAATAATCTGACCTGCTTACCTGCTTTGGATGGCTGTTTGTGCAAGCTGAAGCTGAAAGCCCCTAATGAAGCTGCCTAATGTGTTGCCCGATTTCTGTACTACCTGCCTTTCCTCCCCTTTCTGATAAGAGCTTTAAAACTTTGTTGGCATTGCTTCTGACAGAATCTTTGTTGTGACAGTTTTAGGAAAGGCTTTTATAAATGAGGGGGGGGGGGGGAGCACCCTCTCCACACAACACAGGCCAACTAGAGTGATAAGACCATTAAAAAGGACAGAGTCACTGTCACAGCAGTTCGGTAGGGTCGAGAGTGTTAAAATGTTACCTCATAACAGGTATCCTGGATCTGGAGTAAGATGGAGATACATACAGGCACCTTGTGGCAGCTGTACCAAGGGAGCAAATGGGTGAAACCTTTAAAGGTTTCACTACAAAAATGTAAATTAAGCAGAATATGTAACTAACAGCAGCTAATCCCTTGCAGGCAATGTAAGTGTGGTCATTAAATAGCCATCAGAGGGCCTCTGTGTACAGTGACAGCTGGAGAGTGTGTGATCTCTCTGTACTCTCTACAGTTGCACTGCTATAGTGAACAGGTGGAATCGGCTGTCTAAGGCTATGAAATATGTGTCGGCTGCCAGATGGATTTTTTTCCAAGACTTCTTTCCCTGCCAGAAGCCATAGTCTGACCTGGTAAACAACCACAGCAATGCAGAGCTGTAGCTACCAAACCTACTGTGATTAGGAGGAGGCTGCAAGTGGCGTTTATAGTCAAACTAAATAAAACTCCAGCTTTGCAGCATGTAGAATTTGTAGTGTGTGGACATCTTCCACAATGCTTTACAGAGCACATAGTTCTGTCATTAAAGCTAGGCATACACAGACAATTCTGAGCAAATTGATCACCTGGACTGAATCAGCCAGACGTCATTGCCCATAACAATTCAATATCAATTGATTTTGATCAGATTATTGATGGAAAGTGTGAATATTTCTATGCTAGTGGGTTAAAGTGGTCCTGAACTCTTGCACAGAACAGAAGGAAAATAGAGAAATGCACCCTGTATGTGTTTAGTGAGTTTAGCCTGTCTAATTCCCTCTCATCTGTGACTAATCACCACCGTAATTTGATCTCTAAGCTGTGTCAGCTGGCTGCAACAGCAGAGCAGCTAACTGATAAGCACAGGATGTTAACAATATGTCTGCTTGCATGAAAGCAAGCAGTAGACACACTGCTGATTAATTGAAGGATTTGTATCAGTTGTAAATGTTTTCCTTTAAAGGTTATGCTGTTGCGTATCTTTTATAGCAGAGAGGAAGTTCTGAGTTCAGGTTTGCTTTAAGGAGAAGCAGCAGAGGACTGGCTACATGGTCTTGTAGTTCAACCAAAGCTCAATAGATTTCTGCTGAAATCTACCAAGATTAAGCCTTAAATGCAGAGTAGGAATCAATAACCATCAAATCTATTCCTGATTGTGGGGGAATAGATCGGCTTGGGGTATCAGCCCGCGACTGACTCGTGAATGCCTAGCTTATGTGTCCTCAGGTGAGCGCAGTCTGATCCCTACCAAAGTTTAATGTCACAGCCTAGGGCCAATTTTGGGATGAGGGAGGAAACTGGACTGTCCTGAGGAAACCTATGCAAAGAAGGGGAGAACATACAAACTCCATGCAGCATATCCTGGTTGAGATGTGAACCTGGGACCCAGCACTGCAAAGTGGGAAATACACTGTGCAATTCCATTCATAAGCCCAACTTTCTGTCAGCTTACAACCGCATTTGAAACACAACACATGTAAAACACCTGAAGGTTTTTCATTTCTGCTTATTCTTTCTAATGATTACGCCGCAGTCAAATTTGGGCGCAGGGTGAAACCGAAACATGGCTCATCATGCTCTAGCTAAACTCGTGCCCGCATTAGAAACTATTCCCCTGCGGACTACCTAGAGACATCAGAGGCCACGTTATTCAAACTCTGTCTATTGCCAGCAAACGAATTACCTTGTTTGAGTCCGGCTATACTCTATTTTACATAAATACAACCAGATCTGAGGCACAGATCTGTGGAGCGTTCTACTATACTTTTGAACAGTATCCTCCACATCCTTGGAGCCAAATTGAGAAAGTATAATAATGAAACATCTTTCCATGCTAGGGATGTAGAAGAAGACGGAGTCACATGGTACTGGTTGCGTTGTGGAAGATGCCAGTCCTAAGCATACCCGGCTGTACATAATGGCCAGATTATTTTGACTATCAGAACGGTTGCTATGGAGTGATGGGACATATACATATATACATTGTTAACAGTTTAGAGTTCCAGCTTGTAAACTATTAGGATTTGCACTACTGAGTGGGAATCTATGCTCGGCACCCACTACAGGATAGTGCTCTGTAAATCCATAGAGGAGGCATACAGCAAAACTGTACAGAAAAACAGAACTATATACAGGTAGTCTCTTATGCTGGGCATACACGGTAAGTTTGTTTCCTTATCAATCGAGCCGCTGATGGCTCGATTGATAATATCCGACAGGTCCGTTGACCCGCCGGATAGATTCCCCGCTCGATCCGCACACACGAGCGGCGACACGCCGGGATCAAGCCGCTGGCTCGATAACGCCGCAAAAAAAACTTACCGTGTATGCCCAGCATTATGAGTCACCGCTCGTCCATGCGCATGGATCGATACCCGCTCGTCCCCCGCGGGCATGCCTTATCAGCCGCTCGATTCCCCGCTATTGTCCGCCTGCGGGGAATCTATTCGGCGGGTCATCGGACCTGTCGGATATTATCAATCGAGCCATCAACAGCTCGATCGATAAGGAAACAAACTTACCGTGTATGCCCAGCATTACACTTCTGTGGGATCATCTTGCTTTAGGTGTGACAGATCCTCAGTATAGATTAGCACCATCACCCCCCCCCCCCCCCCCCCCAAAAAAAAAACACAAAGCAAATAAATGCTATGTTATGGTGTCATACCCACCTCCATAACAGGTAATGTATCCGGGTTTCCTCCGTTGAGCTGGATCTGTTTCTCCAAGTGGTACAGCCATTTCTGCAGCTCTTGTTGGGTTGCACAATAAACAATGATAGGATTGAGCAAAGGACCTACGCAAGGAACAACAACAATGAACAACATATCTTCCATGGGGTCTGATGTCCTGTTACAGTCATTACTGGACTAAACAGTCTTGGCTTTAAACGTGTATTGTTTATAACTCTGCCTGAATTTTACTTCAGTGGGAAAAAACTATTACTCAGAAAATACTTTGATCATTATTTAAGCATGCTTGAAATATAGATCTAGGCCCCTGCTGAATTGCAGGGCAGCAACAGGCCTAAACGTACAACACAAAGCTGGCCAGCTGCATTGTCTTTAGGCTTGGTTCACACACAAAACTGTGTCCAGTCTGGCCAGTTTTTTGACAGTTGGCATCAGTTTTGCATGTTTTCTATGGCCGTGTTCACACATAAAAGGTGTACATTTCCTGTCAGGTCAGGTAAAGCTGATGCATAACTGACCGGACTGTACTGGAAATGTACAGATTTGTGTGTGCACCAGGCCTAAAGGTGGCCACACACCATACAATTAAAAGATCCGATCTTACACCAATAACGGCCGTCTGTCCTGAAAAATCATTTTTTTTTTCATTTGTTCAAGAAATCTGATCAACATTCCCCTTTTTATTGGATAAAAGAAGATTGGGTGTGTTGGATTTTTCTGATCAATTTTTATCAAAATTGCATGGTGGTGTTGGGTAGATTATCAATTACTTGATGTACAGACCCAAGTTTTCAATCTTTTTTTCATAATTGGGGAAACATTGAACATGTGTGTGGTGTACATTGGTCATATTTTTGTTACAGTCAGTCAGAAATATTGACTGCAATTCTTGAATTAAAAAGATATAAAAAAAAAAAAAAAAAATTGTATGCTGTGTGTGGCCACCTTCACGGTCAGCTGTATTGCCCTCCTGCAACTGTTCTAATCCAGCTGTTGGTTCCCACTTCAGCTACCTTAAAACTGCAATGTCCCGTTTCCTGGAAACCCTCGGACACTACAGATGGCAGTTGCAGGGTTGCAGTTTGTGTGAACGTCCATCACGTAGCACTCAAAGTGCGGAACAGGCAAAAAGGGCATTGCCATAGACTGAAATGTGAATTATGGCACTCTGAGGGTAATTTTGGCACCGGCAAAAGACTGAGCCCAGATTACAAAAACAACAGTGCAATTCACCCGCCAGCAATAGCAACCAAACTGCCTCTTTCCCCTTAGTCCATGGTGGCCTGGAGGGGGAATAGTAATTTATGCCACTGGGAAATTTGC
Organism: Hyperolius riggenbachi; assembly: GCF_040937935.1. NCBI lineage: Eukaryota > Metazoa > Chordata > Amphibia > Anura > Hyperoliidae > Hyperolius > Hyperolius riggenbachi. Next base: position 255,531,697 of record NC_090651.1, on the reverse strand, counting down.
AATAGCAGGATGAGAATTTTTCAGCTTCAACCTGCGCCCAAATTTCCTGGCGCCCTTTTTGCATGTATGCCTCAAAGTGACCCTGTATTGAAAGGGATATGGAATCTACCATACTTGTATCCTTTAAAAAAAAAAAAAATGGAGATTGCCCAACTGTCCTGCTGATCCTAACTGTAAACAATTCAATTTATATAATATGAGTGGGACCAAGAAAAAGGAAGATGCAGTCAATTCTGTATTGCACAAATTCTTCACACAAAAATACAAAAAACATATGCCTCTTCAAAAGACAAAGAGGGTCACTTTAAAGAGACGGTTCTGTGGGGGAGGGCAGATGGGATACAGAGGCATGTTCTCTGCTTCATGACAGGCCTCTGTGTCCCCACACCGCCGCTCTCTCTCTCTTTTTAATTTTATGAACCCACCTCGGGCTCCAAAGGGAGAAAAAATATATTAGAGGAAGCACAGAAAACAGTAAAACCAACAAATGTATTTTTCCAGAGCTCTAGCTGCAGCTGGTTTACAGCAGGGGTGTCCAGACTTTTTAGGCCAAGGGCCATATCACTGGTTCTTTAGAGTGCTAGAGGGCCAAACCACCAATATTAAAAATAATTTTTGCTCATTGTCATTAGGTACACTATGTCTGATATTTTGTCATATAAAATATTTCCATGGCAAATAACACATATACCGTGTGCAGTTAGCACAGTGGCAGCTGCTAATCAGTGGCAGTTACTGCTGCTGGCACAGTGCTTATCAGTGGCTGCTACTGCTATAGTGGTGGCTGATAACCTACAGACAAGCAAAGGTAGAGGCAGAGCGGTAACACATGGAGGCCCCTGCATGCAGCACCGCAGCTACGGCATGCAGGCTGAATGGAATTAAAAGATTGCTTACAGCTTAGAAACTATTATTCCAGATTAGGAGTATGCATGATGAACAATAATTATTCCAGATTAGGAGTATGCATGGTCGACGATGCAACCAATTTCAGGCCAAAATTGGTTGTATGTATTAATCGGACATGCTGTAAAATCTTGCACCAACGTGCACTACGCCAGCAACCCCGGGGGGGGGGGGGGGGGGCTACCATGTGTGAGGAAGAGGATGGAGACAGCGGTAGACATAGACAGGTAAATTATTCATACACAGGCAATGGGGGGTACATTTTACCCTACTGGGGACAGTGCCACGGGGCAGGGAGGCAAAGTCACTAGGCCAATTTCTGAAACATTTCATGCTGAAATCTATCGGGAATAGGCCTGCTGTTTATGGCAGCCAACAGATCTCTCTCTAATAGGCCTGAACGACTGTAGGAAAAAATTGAATTGAGCGATTTCTGTCTGAAATTGCAATTTCGATTCACAATTTCCTTCAAATCAAGCTTTGTTCCCCCTCTGTGCCTGCTTGTTCCCCTCTCTCCCCCTGTCTCTCTTTGTGCCCCCTTTGCCTCTTTATGCCTCCTCTGGGTTTCTCTCTTGCCCCCTTTGTGTCTCTGTGTCCACTCTGTGTCTCCTCTGTCCCCCAAGTTGCATGAGTGACATATCTTCGAGCACGAGTCCAGCGATGCCCGTCTATCCACGTCGCTTCCTGCAGGCTCTAATGCACGGAATACTTCCAGGTATGTCATGACATAGAGGAACTCTGAGTTTTGCCAAGCACAAGAGCCAGCAGACAACGATAGAGGATGGACAGCATTGGACTCGTGTGGAAGGTATGTTCAACGCTGCGGGCCGCACGTGCCGGGACTTTGAAGAAGTGGCTTCAAACCTCCACAAAACTTCCCCATGTGGAAATGACGTGATCGCGATAATTGCCACTTTGACGATTCCGAAATTGTGATCTTGGTGATTGTGATTTCGGTTTAAATTCGATTTATCTTTCGGGCCTACTCTCTAATCAGAAAGAGAGCTGTCTCTTGGTCGATCCGCTGATGCCAAAATCGCCAGATATATGGGCACCTTAAGTACTGCTATCATACTGAAGTGGTGCTATCTACCATACTGAACTTCTCCATAGCTTCATCTTCCCAACATGCCCCCTGTTCATTAGTCTGAATCATTTGACTTACTAGAGCCTCAGAAGCTGACCAAACAAACAGCAGCAAGTCCATAAATTGTCCTATATGTCATGAACATTTAGTTGAGGTACAAGTCAGTAAAAGGCCCGCAATAAAGTATAACCATAACAGTCTACAAAACAATAGTTAACGGGTATAGATTTTTTTTACCTGTGATCCGAAAAGCATGTTCTTCCTCTGGATGAGCTGAGACCTTGGACCGTTCTAGTTTATATACACTCAGTTCCTTCAAAGGTACCAGTCCCTAAGTGATGACAAACAGCAAGAATCAGACCAGGGCCAGTCATAAAACATTTCTTAAAAGGTTGGTTACGTATGACACAAAAAAAAAAATTTCAATAAAATTCAATGTTTGCCATTTATTACAATTCCATGGAGCCCTCAGTCCTCCACTGCCCCCCATGAAAGCCTTCGGGAGTCCTAGGAAGGCTTCAGTACTCAGGGATGTGAGTGCTTCTAAAGCATTCCAAGAACTCCTGAAGGCATAATCGACCAGTTGGTCAGACTGGGGTCACTCACGGATCCTCCAGTCCCCCGCCGCCAGCGACTTTTGTTTTGCAGACAGGCCTGACCATGCGCAATCTTCTTCACGTTTCCGTCTGCAATAGCGTCCTGCGCAAGACGCTATTGCAGATAGGAACGCGAAGAAAGAGGCGCGTGGCAAGGCCTGTGCAGGCGTAGTAAGCCTGTCATCCGAAAATCGAGACTAGCTGGCGGCGGGGGACAGGAGAATCCGTGAGTGACTGCGAGGGCACGGGACGGCTGCAAGGGGCTGGTAGAAGCCCCAGGTGAATAAAACAGATTTTTTTTTCCTTACAAGGCTTAAGTAACCCTTTAAATCCAGAGACGGGCCAATAAAAGTAACAATAAATGAAAGGGGAGAACATGAATTGAACTGCAGAACGATGCCCAGAATTCCGTTTAGTGACTTGTGCAGAGCTGGGATCATGAATGTCTTCTGAGCAGTGAAAACAGAGAAGCTGACAAGTGATGTGTGCCAGCAAATGTGAAAGGAGGCAAAGCTCCACAGATATTTAGAGCGATTCAGATAGCTTTCACACATTAGGCTAGCAACATCCCTAAACACAGATTTACTGCTGCATGCAGGAAATGCATGTAAAACCACAGAATGATTTACTGAGACTTTACTGAGGTTAAGATGGTCTGTAGCTTTGCTAAACCTCACAGCTCACTAACTTCAAATATATGTTTTGAGGAACTGGCCAATCACATTTTAAGGTGGCCATACACTTGTAAATTGCCACCCAATGTGGCAAAAAGATAGATCCCAATCTGATCAGAAAAAGATCTATTCCTACCACACAGTGATTTGGAAAAGATTTCTGTATTGAAAAAAAAAAATCGTTCTAACCGTAGAGTAACAGTACTCGATGCACTGCAATGCTATGGCCTTGCCTACCATTGTGCTCACTCACAATCAATTTTCTGTCCAATCGATAATTTTGAAATGTATTTCAGAAGAAATCAATCAAAACTAAGACCAGTAGAACACATTGGGGCATAGATTCCTGACAGATTCGATCAGAATGAATGTGTGGCTACCTTTAGACGATGCAGCCAGATCAATATATGAAACTCCATATTAAGGCAGCCATACACTGGTCGATTGCCACCAGGTCAACCAGCAGATAGATCCCTCTGTGATCGAATCTGATCAAAGATGGATCTATTGGCTGCCTACAATGCAAACAGATTTTGATTCGATTTCACTATGAAATAGATTCACAATCTGTGGAACTGCTGCTGCCGCCGCCCCCTGCATACATTACCTGATCCGGCCGGCACGATCTCTGCTGTCTCTTCTCTGCTCTGGGCTTCAGCTTCACTTTACTTCCTGTCGGGGGAAGTTTAAACAGTAGAGGGCACTCTACTGTTTAAACGTCCCCCGACAGGAGGTAAGTGAAACCAGCCGGAGCCCAGCACGGAGAAGGGACAGCGGGGACACGAGCCGGCGGAACAGGTAATGTATTGCGCTAGCTTCAGTAGTCGAACATTCGAACGCCGCTATCGACGCACTCCCGAACCGCCGGTGATCGAGTGAAATTTTCCGCACAGACAGATCGACGGGATTGATCGATTTCGAACGGAAATCGGACGATCGGTCAGCGTGTGCGCATCCATTTCACAGCAGATTCGATCACAGTGATCAAATCTGCTGTGTATCGGCGGGAAATCGAGTAAGTGTATGGGCACCTTTAGAGTACAGGTGACAATAGTACCTGCACAGCCTCTTCTGCTTCAATCATAAGACTGGTAATCTGATTGACTTATAAATGCTGCGTGTGGCATCACAGCAAGCCCAATAATCATCTCCGATATCCAAAGAGAACATATGTTAATAGATCTGGACACTATCTGCACGGAGTATGCATGTTCCCTGTATTTTTGTGGGTTTCCTTCAGTCACTCTGGTTATCTTTAATCTCCCAAAAACATACAAATAAATGAACTGGCTACCCCCAAATTATTATTATTTAGTACTTTTATAGAAATTGACCTTAGACTGTGATAGAGCATAGGACTATGGTAGGAATTGGAGTGTGGGCTCCTCTGAGGGAAAACTGGTAAAAAGACTGTGTATTCTGTAAAGCACTGAAATAGGTCGACACTATATAAACACTAAATAAATAAATGATAGATAAGTGTCTAAAGAGATCAGCACTCTACATCACGAAATGGCAACAAACAAGGACAGCATGATCTAACCCCAAGATGTGTCACAAACAGCAAACTCAAAATATGTTTACATTTTCAAAGTCCCTAGAAAGAGTCAGCCTTTTTCTCATGAGACAGATAAAAGATGAGCATTAGTGTTGTGTAAACTTGTGTAATGGATGTGAACAAAGGGTGAAAGGTCAAAAGATATTTGTGTAAGGTTTGCCTGTCTGGAAACTCAAGAAGTCTCTTTTTCATTTCTACAGCGTGATACAAAATCCTATTCACTCCCTCCTGGCTGGTGCAAAACCATTCTTTATTGTCAAGGTGGACAATGCTGTGCTTAGGGGTCAGCGTACCTGGTATGTCAGACCGGTGGGACCACGGGACTGAAAGTACAGTTGGGATTGAAAGAGTTCCAAATAACAGTCACTAATATCCTGAAAGGAAAGAGAAAAAGAAAAGTTCATTGTCATTATAAAAACCTCCAAAACAGGACCAACAGGTCTAGTAAAACGTGACATCCGCCCCAAAATAAATGGACCACCAAGGAAAATATTTGAGTTACAAAGTGGTTTGAAGGAGTCACCACTATTGTTCTAAAGTAAGCTATACATTCTGAAACTCCTCATTGCAAGCAAAGAAAAATAAACCACCTAGGAAGGGAGTTCCTCAATTTACAGGAAAAAAAACCTTCAGGCAGAATTCCAGACTGATACTACTACCCCACCCCCTAATTACCAATATCAACATTACATCTACAATCATCGCTTTCAAATGCCTCACCTTTATTATTATCTGCCCCAACTACATTCGTTATAAGCTAGTGATAGGAGTTAGTGACAAGATAGAAATATAAGCTCCATCTACAGAAAAAGATGGGGGTGTGTTCAGAACCTCCATCTGTGTCCAGAGTTTCTGAAAGATGAAGAAGCAACCACACCAACAAATTCTATCAGTATGAGAAAAGTTTCTTCCCTATGTGACAAGATCACATTACACATAATGTGTCAACCTGCCAGCTTTACAATACCACAGGGAGGATTAAGGTCCTGTTCAGACTATGTGCGTTCCTAGCCGTTTTTCCAGAACCTATACGGGCAGACTTTGCGAATAGAAACGGCTACTAATGTTTTCTAATGGCCTCGTTCACATGTATGCGTATGAGACGCATACATTTCTCATCCGCATTGCTGCATGCAGTTCTGTGTGTCATGCACAGAAACTGACACAATGAAAGTCTATTGGACGCGTATCAAAAACGCGTACTATAGTTTTTTAGCGTACGTTTCCCTCTCAGTTTCTCATCGTTTCCTGTGTGACGCACTTCCTTTCAAAATGCAAAAAAGCAATAGAAAACGCAAGAAAAACAAATAAACGCATGCGTTTTTCAACTTGTGTTTTCTTTGCTTCTGTAAACGCTGACAGTATGAACAGGGCCTAAAGGGGAACTGAATGGAGAGTGATATGGTGGCTGCCATATTTATCTCCTTTTAAACAATACCAGCTGTCCTGCTGATCTGTTTGGCTACGATAGTGTCTGAATCACACCCGAAACAAGCATGCAGCTAACCTTGTCAGATCTAACAATAATATCAGAAACACCTGATCTGCTGCATGCTTGTTCAGGGGCTATGGCTAAAAGTATTAGAGGCAGTGGATCAGCAGGATAGCAAGGCAACTGGTATTGCTTAAAAGTAAATACATATGGCAGCCTCCACATATCTCTCACTTCAGTTGCCCTTTAACCACTTTTTCCACCACTACAGTTTATCTACGTCCTCTCTGACTTCATCTAAGCCGAGAGGACGTAGATATAAGTCATGTAGCTGAAGCACTGCTGTGCACGATTGGGCTTGCTCCTCTGCAAAACCTGCGGCACTATTTGCTGCAGCACTAATTGGTGAAAACAAATATATGTTCCCTGAGCCAGTAAGATTGATTTTTACCATTAAAAATACTTTTATTTTCTTAGTGAAAAATCTTCATAGTGAAAAATACACACTGTAGCAGGGACATAGCTAAACTGTCAAAAGTGCTCTGGAGGGGGAAACAAGGTCTGGATGCAAAATGGTTAAATAAATAGATCTGCATTATTTTGTAAACAAAAACACACGTTTCTTCAGCTAGAACAATTCTTTCCGTTAAAGGACACCTGAAGTGGTGGCTGCCATATTTATTAAACAATACCAATTGCCTGGCCGTCAAGCTGATTTTTTGGCTGCAGTAGGGTCTGAATCACACCTGAAACAAGCATGAAGCTAATATGACCCAGACAATTCCAATAGTTTCCATCTGATCAAGCCAGTACTTTTGAGAGAAGCTCAAAGTTTTCTTTCAAAATTGTCAATAACACTCATCAGGAGAACAGTGACACCAGAGTTCAGAAACATCCTGAAATATGTAACAATGTCCACTCACTGTATGCAATGAATTATTCAGTGAGGCTTGCGATAAAGGAGAGGAAGGCTGGACTCACTATAAACAAGGGCTGAACGAGATGACTGCAGAACCCGACAGACGTGAGCTCAAGGTGCAAGATAACGTCAGTGATCGGATATGAGTCACAGGTAGCAGGGGAGAGGGAGCAGGGCAGACCTGCTACTGAGTAAAGATATGTGTGATGTATATTATTCAGGGCTGGGGAAAACAGCTGATCCTATTAACTCTTCCTGCTTAAGGAAACTAGTTGAAATCACATCTCATTCAATAGAGAGATTAAGGAAAAACAGATTGCATGTAAAACAGACTGACTGCCTCAGGGATTATTTTTTTCCTTATTCTAAACAAGGTGCCTGCGCTCTGCACATCAGCCTGGAGGCAAATACTACACATTGCTAAACTGCATGACCTTGCAGCAATCTGAAGTGACCTATACTTTGCTTATCATTTTAAACCCAATTCCAGCAACCTATTTTTTTTATATCTGGGCAGATCAGTTGCACTGCTGTCCAGTTTTATCCTGAAAAAAAAAAAGTCTTTCACTTCCTGTCACTCACATCAACAGAACTCAGCAGCAGCTCTGATCAATAATTCTGCATTTTGTGAGACCTGGAACCTTATTTTTAGGAAAGAAGGAGACATCAGTCAGGGTTTTCTGAAAATTACATTGAAGGACCACTATCACAAATAAAATAAAAATGTGTAAACATACAAATACAAGTATGTTAAATGAAACACTGTTCTCCAATGTTGCTGTCACTTACAGTAGGTAGCAGAAATCTGACAGAACCAACAGGTTTTGGACTAGTCCATCTCTTCATGTTGATTCTCAGCAAGGCTTTTATTCCTTATAAAGACATTCCCTGAGAATAATTTATACAATGATGTTGGCCAGCTTCACTGCTCACTGCAAACTTTTTTGGCAGTTGGACAGAGCAACTGCCATTCACTCAGGCCCCATTCACACTTTTTTCCGGCGTTTGTAGGAGTGATTTTTCTGCAATTTCACGCAGAAAAATCACTGAGCACTGCAGCGATTTTGCCGCGATCGCGTTTAACACTTCTATAGCACTGAAACAAAATCGCCTGAAAATGGTGCAGGCGACGCGTTTGCATTTCTTCCCGTTTTTGGGTGATTTGCGCTGATTAGCGCAAATCGCCCAAGTAAGAATGGGCCGATAGGGTTTCATTACGCTAGCGCTTTTAAAAAGCGCTAGCGTTTGAGCGTTTTTCCAAAATCGTGGCAAAACGCTCTAGTGTGAATGGGGCCTAAGTGCTTTTGAAAATAAACAAAACCTTGAGAATCCCCCATGAGATGGGCTAGTCCAAAATCTGTCAGTTCTGTCAGATTTCTCCTACCTACTGTAAGGGACTGTAACATAAGAGAAAAGAAAATTATAGCTCATTTTACTCTGGAAGAAACAAACTTCTTATTTGTATGCGTTTATATGCATTTTCAATTTTATGATTTTCACAATAGTGGTCCTTTAACCTCCCCGGCGTTCTATTGAGATCGCCAGGGAGGCTGCGGGAGGGTTTTTTTTTAATAAAAAAAAAACTATTTCATGCAGCCAACTGAAAGTTGGCTGCATGAAAGCCCACTAGAGGGCGCTCCGGAGGCGTTCTTCCGATCGCCTCCGGCGCCCAGAATAAACAAGGAAGGCCGCAATGAGCGGCCTTCCTTGTTTTGCTTAGATCGTCGCCATAGCGACGAGCGGAGTGACGTCATGGACGTCAGCCGACGTCCTGACGTCAGCCGCCTCCGATCCAGCCCTTAGCGCTGGCCGGAACTTTTTGTTCCGGCTGCGCAGGGCTCAGGCGGCTAGGGGGGCCCTCTTTCGCCGCTGCTCGCGGCGAATCGCCGCAGAGCGGCGGCGATCAGGCAGCACACGCGGCTGGCAAAGTGCCGGCTGCGTGTGCTGCACTTTATTTGAAGAAAATCGGCCCAGCAGGGCCTGAGCGGCAGCCTCCGGCGGTGGTGGACGAGCTGAGCTCGTCCATACCGCTCAGGAGGTTAAACCGGAACCGAGATGAAAAACTATGAAAAACTAATTATAACAAGTAAGTTGTCTATATATCTTATCCAAAGTTTAGATAGTTTACACAGCAAATCTAGCTGCAAACAGCTTTAATAGAATATGATTATTTCTTCCTGTGATACAATAACAGCGGCCATGTTGTTTGTAAACATTACACAGAGGCAGGCTTATCTGCATCTTGAGCAAAAAAATCCCCCCTCCTCCTCCCCTCTGCCTCTGAAATCTCTGGCTAGTAATACCTCCCCCTCCTCCTGCCCAGACTGAGCTCCCATGAGCCCTTGCTGTTGTCTGAAAGTGCCTTGGCTCTCTGAAAACCTGTGAGCGTGGCTTGTTTAGTTTATAGGGAATTCGAGTATTAAAACAGAAAACAAAAAACTACACACGAACAGTAAACATCATAGAACATTTACCTGGTTATGCTGGAAACGGAACTTGACTTTGGAATAGTGTATCATTTGCCCCATATTGCGAACAATAGTTTTCTTCTTGCCCTTTCTAAAGATGCTGAGGAACCTTTGGTCGACATTATCCTTCTGTATGTCATGGTTGAAATCCTGCAAAGAAGACATTTTGTTACAAAGTTTGGCAGAAACCAGATCATTAAAAAGGAGCTGGTCATGCTGTTCTGTCAGAATTTGTTTATTCATGCTGAATACAAGGTTGGATGAAAGTCATTCCGAGATCAAACAGGATTATGCAAATTTAGACAGCTTGAAACTGAACCAATGAAATGCCATTAAGGTGGATTTTGCTTGGTCCATTTTTAGGCTGCACATATTTGCATTTCAAATTTGAATACACATGTATGAACTCCGTGTGGATGATTTGTGTCTCATTGACCATCCCTACTGAACACCTCTGTATCACTGAAAGCCTAGGCAGCCTCAGAGTATTTATGAGGATACTGGACATGGTACAAACACACCTTGCTCATGGCTTCCATGGCTCATGGGCTTCCAGACATTTTGCTAAAAATATCAGTACAAGTATAGCAACACTCAGTTGCTACAGGATTGTTCTGGGTCACTGAATCACAAAGCAGTAAACCAAGAAGAAGGTTGTCCGAATACCATTTTTCTGCTTTTAAGAACAATAATGTGATGGTAGCTCCCATATTTGTTATGTGACCGGTTCTCTTCTGTCCTGTGAGTAACATTTTCCCCAGGAAAACACTGGAGCTTTATCTAAGATATATATCGTACAGTAAGCCATCTTTTACAGGATATTTACACATACTACCCATCTATTATTACATAGCCTAAGGCCTCATTCACACTATCAGGTCCGGTTCTAGACTTTTTGCTGTCTGAGGCAAATTTGTGAGGGTGCCCCCTCCCCCCGATTTGGAATGATCGCACAGCACCCGACAATTTACTCTGCTTCATTTAAAGTTCTCACATAACATGCAGCAGCTCAACACAATAGCAAACTGGCTGTCTGTGAGTGTGTGACAAACAAACTGCTCACCCTCAGCCACTCCATTCCTCCTCAGGAAGGTACACAGTTAAAAAAAAAAAAAAAAAAAAAAAAAAAAAAAAATATGCTGCCCCTAAAATCTCTGCACCTGATGCAAATGTTTCACCTAGCTTCATGAGAGAACCGGCCCTGCACACTATACATCTTGCCATGTCGATTTTGGCAATGCACATGGTGTGCGATCAGCAAGAACACCAGAAGTGCATAGATTACATTGTCTGAAGTTCAGACTACATGTGCTGCTCAGTGATGCACTATTGCACTGCTGCACGCATTTTTTGGCAAAGCACAAAATGTTTTGGCAAAGCACTGACCCATTCACTGTAATGCAGATGGCATGCAATCGTGCGTGTTGCTTTCAGATCGCATGGCAATCTGTGTTGGACAATGAACGAGGCCTTATGCTGGATCCACACGGTGCGTTCGCGCACTCGATTTCCCGCTCGATTCCCGTCGATTCGTTTATTTCCAACATGTCCGATTTGGATTTCGATGCATGGTTAGGTCGATTCGCATGCAAAGTATGCCGAATAGACCGAACGATCCATCGAAATCCAAATCGGACATGTTGGAAATAAACGAATCGACGGGAATCGAGCGGGAAATAGAGTGCGCGAACGCACCGTGTGGATCCAGCATAAGATAAACTTTGAGTATTATTATTATCCTGGACTTCTTAAAATAAGAACCTTTAAGGTCTTGGGCACTCAGCCGCTTTGCTGAGTGTGTTTAAAGAGAATCTGTATTGTTAAAAATCACACAAAAGTAAACATACCAGTGCATTAGGGGACATCTATTACCCTCTGTCACAATTTCGCTGCTCCCCGCCGCGTTAAAAGTGGTTAAAAACAGTTTTAAAAAGTTTGTTTATAAACAAACAAAATGGCCACCAAAACAGGAAGTAGGTTGATGTACAGTATGTCCACACATAGAAAATACATCCATACACAAGCAGGCTGTATACAGCCTTCCTTTTGAATCTCGAGAGATCATTTGTGTGTTTCTTTCCCCCTGCATCTCTCATGCACTGAAGTTTCAGGCTGCTCTTTTCTTCCTGCAAACAGCTTTGCCCTTGTCTGTAATTCCTCACTATGTGAAAGCCCAGCCAGCTCAGAGGACGATTTATCCAGCTTGTAAAAGATAAGAGAGAAGAGAGAAGCTGCTCTAATCTAAATAACACACAGGCAGTGTGCATATAGGGGCCTGGAAGGGGGAGTTCATAGCAGAACCACAACACTGAAGAACTTGGCAGCCTTCCAGACACAGGCTGACAAGTCTGACAAGAGAGAGATAAGTTGATTTATTGCAGAGACTGTAATAGTACAAAGTGCTGCAGTAAGCCAGAACACATTAGAATAGCTTTTGGAACTTGTAGGATGATAAAAAACAGGATGCAATTTTTGTTACGGAGTCTCTTTAAGCAAATTATCAGTAATACTCAGACACCAAACAGTGTGCATAGACAGAATGGTCTGATGAGCACACTTATGCACTATGCAACAGTGCATTCTAACAATGCCCCCCTCCTGCGTGTATTTATGTGCGCAGCACAGCAATACCGCTATCAGTACAGCAGAATGGGGTCAGCGATGCAATGGAAAGCAATGCAGGCACCATTTGTTTCTATAAAATACATGGCAACCTACTTTACAGACCTACACGAGAATGTGTCAGGGCACTTAAAGTAGTCGCAAACAGATGATGTAGATGTGTTCCTTTACCGATTAAAGGAAGCCATACATCTAGCGATTTGGCTGTACGATCGACTATTCAATTCGATCCTTCTATAGAATAGAGAGTGTTCCAGAACTCGATGATAAGTGGCTGATTTCATGTCGATTCGATCAGCTTAGTCGATTGAGCAGGATGCAAGATATCGGTCACAGGAATCGGCTACTGTTCACATGTCATTCGATTCAGATCAATGATCTTCAGTGAAGGTGAATCGCACAGGATATCACCTGTAGTGTATGGGCACGAGTCGATCAACTTTCAATCAACCATGCTGAAGTCAATTCCTTAAAAAAGTAAATCGCTTTGTCGATTGAATCAGAATCACTAGATGTATGGCTACGTTTAGGCAATGCAAGGAGACAGAGGAAGACAGCACAGGCTCATGGTTTACATATAGTTGCAGCACAAAGCCTTTTTTTTCCTACTTTGGTGCTCAAAGAAGAGAGTGTGAAATCAGTACAAGTAAGTAGCATTACAGATTCTGGACTAGTGTGTAGACAGCAGGTACCGAGTGTACTCAGCCATGCCAACTTCTGCACCACTGGAGACTTTACATCATGCAAGCTGTCACTAGAACTACAAGAAGTCCATCTATCATGTTACTTATAAAAACACAAATGTATTGCATTTTGGGCCAGCGGAGAGATACGAAGAGAGTGCACTTCTCTTGCGCAGACTGGCCGCGACTGGAGGGAGGAAGTTACGGAACCCGGTACAGAAGACTGAGGACAGCGGTATGGGAGCGATCCGTGTGCATAGGGCTGGAGGAAGCCCGAGGTATGTATAAAACTGTTACGGTCATTCAGCTCTGGTTTCCTTTAAATTCCCCCACACATCCCCACATTGTTTTACTGGCATTTCAGGTTTACTGTAGTCCCTCAAGTAAGACCAAACAAACAACTCCAGAAGACCCTGCACAGCAAGTATATAGTCACCAGGCCACCCCACTCCCAGGGCTGCATATACTGACAAAGTAGCTGCAGAGATAGAACCCTCAACTTACTAAGGGCAGTTCGATAAATTAATTTTGGTAAAATACCACATTTGGTATTTCACCGAATAATACGCATTCGGTATTTTACACTTTTTTTTCCCCAAATTCACTAAGATTTCCTCACATGCGGTAAAAATTTGGTAATTTACTAAACAAACATGCTTCAATTCACTAAGCCCTGTTCAGTTAAGCAGCCCATACACTCAGCCGATTTTCTGGCCGACCGATCGATCGCGATCGATCGATCGATCGATCGATCGCAAATCGGTTGGCCAATCGACCGATCGACGGCCGATTTCGATCGATTTCGATGGATTTCCATCGAACTAGCAGGGTGGAAAATTTAGGTCGATCTGATGAGATTGCTTATCAGTTTGCATTGGCCTTAATGGAAATCTGATGGCAAAAAAATGCCATCAGATCGAATTTCAACAGATTTCAAACTGAAATCTATTGGAATTCTATCCTGGTAAAAAATGTTCTAAAAACGCATCAGATAGATCATCAGATGCATTTCTTATCTGTCTGCTGCCAATCTGACGAGTGTATGGGCACCTTTAGTCTCACTTACCAGCTGTGGTGCAGATTAGCGGTCAGGCAAGGGTTTTATGGTCAGTGCATCCTATCATCCCTGTAGATGTGCTGCAGCCACCAGAGGGAGCTCTTCTGTATGGGAGAATACAGATATGCACACCTAAAGGGATGCAGAAAAGCCTCAAAAAGAGGCTCCTTCCCCTGCTCTGTGAGAGTGAAGTTCCGTCTCCCAGAGTGTTGGACCAAATCAGGGTGAGAAGCAGGGCTGTGCGGATCTCCCTATTGGCTGCCTGGCTGTCTCTATTGGCTGTCTGTCAAAGTTACCGCATGGAGAGAGTGAATTATTGGCTGTGAAAAGCTGGAGAAAAATACTGAACATCGTTTGATTTATAAAATGCGTTAATCTTTGTGAATTGCAATTTCTTGACATTTGAGTTTTTCCGGCACAAGTCGGTAATTTATCTCACTAGTCGGTGATTTCAATTTGCTGTGCGGTAAATAGGTTTAGTGAACTGGAATTTGGGAAGGTGTTTGGTAAAATCAGCTGCTTTCTGCATTACCAAGTGTGGCAATGCTTATTGAATTGAGGTCAGAGTGCTTGTATTGCTGTAAAATAAAAAAAAATTAAAAAAAAAAGGGGGTATTTTCTGCACTAATCAGGAACAACAGCTTGCTCCTTATTTTCAGGTGTAATAATAAGTGAGTGGTATTCAGCCACCACAGTTCTGTTCTTACACAGCAGCAAACAAAGATACATGTCCATTATGGTGTCAGGTTAGCTAGTGTAGCTATGACCAGGTTATATGTAGCAACACATCTCGATGATATTTCTACGGTCAGCGGGATAATGTTCAAAAGACTGAACTTGTCTGACCCAGTGTTTAGTTTCAGATCCCTGTGCTGATCTCGCCTACATGCCTTCCCTTTATGCTGACCCACTAATCCAAGGGCATTTTTGTAGTGTCTCAAGGGTGGTCTTCCAGTGGTGGGGGAATAGGCAGCACACGTCCAACACAAGTCAACAGGTTTCTGGTTGCATGTGGAATGGGGCACAGAAAAGTGAAATCCGGGGAAAACTAGCTTGCTTCTTGATCTGTATTGAATTCTGCTTCCGTTTCCTAAACCCCCTTACTGGAATCTTAAATCTGCTGTATCGGTTTCTAAGGGCAGCTGGGTTTATTCTCGGTTTAACAACTACACCGTTCTGCTTTTTTTTTTTTTTTTTTTTTTAGGGGGAAACTGGGTGCAAATGGAAAATATCCTCTATAACTGGCCATGGAAGCAGATCAGATATAAATTGGCCCAAAAAAAAAAAAAAAAAAAAAAAAGAATGCTGAAGGACAACAAAATAAGACAAGATCGGCTACCATTTAGCAGGAGACATTTCAGTAAATCTCACCCAAAAGCCTTAGTTTTGCATGAGAAACTGACTATTATTGCAACAAACATAACTAGGGGTTAACTGCAGGGAGAACTGCATGTCAAAATAAGCAGTTCCAGAAATATAAGCTGCTGAATTAATATGCGTATCTAAACCTGTCAAGGCTGAGCTTGGCCTGACTTCAGTGGCATTAAAATATCCATTCACACTTTCCATGAATTTGTCGTTGCAATATGAGGACAGTATGGGTGCTCAGATTGCACTGCGTGTGATTGTGCGGGGGTGCAAGAGAGCCAGGTGCCGTCAGTCATGCTGAGAGCACAACAAGGGACAGTTACCAGTATGTCTGTGCTAATAAAGATGGTGGTACAGTCTAGAGTCAGTTTGGCCAGGTAACGATGCATTGTTAATATAAACACTGGTCTCTTTCTATATCAGACCCATTATAGTGGGCCTAAAGATATTACCAAAGCTTTTATAGGTCCACTGAATTAGTTTTGCATAGAGAAAAGAAGGGATAACATAGGTTACGGTTTTACTGTTGTCTGTGACCTCATGGGAAAGATCCACTTCCTCTTCTCAATTACTGGGAGAGAAAGTACGGTAATCACAATCACTTTGTGAGAACACATCAGAAATGTTTTTAAATGTTTTCTCGTGTTGCTAAACCAGCATGCAAGTTCTCAGAAGCAAATCAGCTAATTTCAGTGGATCACTTTGGGCGCCGCCACAGACCGTAATGAGAATTATAGCTATATTGGCACTCAGTGACTAATTTAGGCGCTGCTGACAGCAAAAGCGCAAAATAGAAAAATAAAATATTTAATTCAGCCGCCGGAAATAGCCGGTCCCCGAATTATGTTTTCCCCCCGGACTGTATTGCCACTCCGGACTTTCAGCAGGCGCAGGGTAAGCGGTCTCTTGGCTTCACTGTGCTCTGAAATTTGGCCGTCACCATTTTAAATGTACACCTCAGAAGGGTTTCACCTCACTTCCTGGTCTTGGTGGCATATATTCCTGAGACAGAAAGTGGGAAGATCTCTCTACAAACAGAAAAGCTGATGGGTTTTCATTATTGGGCAGCACAGTGGAGTAGTGGTTAGTGCTCTCACCTTGCAGTGCTGGGTCCCCCCCCGCATACATTACCTGAAGCCTGCTCCCGGCATCTTCTCCGCATCACCTCCCGGTTGGCATCTTCTCCGCATCACTACATCCGGCATCCGCATATAACTTTCTGTCACTCCAGTGACAACGGAAGTTCAAATAGAGCGCCCTCCATTTGTACTTCCGCTGTCACTGCAGTGACACAGGAAGTTATACACGGATGCCGGATGCCATGATGCGGAAGGTGATGCGGAGAAGATGCTAGCCGGGAGGTGATGCAGAGAAGATGCCGGGAGCCAGCTTCAGGTAATGTATACCTGCGTCGATCGTACGCTGCTCCCTACCCGCGGGCGATCGACGGTAATTTCCCGCACTGAGCGATCGATGGGATCGATCCATTTCGGGACGAAATAGATCGAAGTTTAGCGTGAACGATGTGACAGCAGATTCGATCCCAGTGATCGAATCTGCTGTCGATCGGCGCGTAATCGGCCTAGTGTATGGCCAGCTTTAGTGATATATTCAGGTGCTAGTTTGGGAACGATTTCTGTACAAACACGACTCAGCTACAGGTCAAGCAGCCTGTACTGTAATATGGAGAGGGGAGGAGGAAGAGCAGTGCCCTGTTGGAGCAACTTAAAAGGGAGTGCCTACACCTGCAACAGTGGTTGGGCAAAGATAAACCAGCTGGAGGGGAGGTAAAGATGTCAGGGGCCAGGCGCACACATATCTCACTAACATGATCACAAACAATCTACTTTGGCCAGGAAGAATCTAAACAGGTAGACATAGCTTAATTTTCTTAGCAATGATTGTAGAGTTGACTAAAAAAAAGCTTGTGGAATATGAAAGGAATCCACTAGTAAGGAACATGGCGGCTGCCAACTTTATCCCCCTTTTTACAAACACCAGTTTTATGGGTGTCATGATTATTTGGTGGCTCTGGTAATTGAGACACATCTGCAGTTAATTCGGAACAGATAACCAGCATACTACTAACATACTTGTTCTGGGTCACCAACACAGAACAAGGTGAAAAATTCGGCAAACATGGAGATCTCCACTGAACCAGGAAGGGAGAGAATTCTCATTAAATCCTTTTGGAGAGAAAATGCTACCAAATCTGTGACTGGTTGTCAGTTAACACAGCTGCCATATAGTGCAGTGAGAAGGAAATGATCTACCTGAGCACTTCAGTCACAACAAAACAATGGGAAGGAGGAAGACGAGCACCCACCACACCTCATGTCTGCAATGTATAAATATCAGCTAATCCTCCCTCTATGCCAGATGACAGACAGATGGTTGTCAAAATGTTAACAGATTACCAAGAAAAACAAATCTAATGTGTTTGAAAGCAAACAGAAAGACAACATATTAATAGCAGAGTCTTTACAAAGAGAGTTTCTCTGCTCAACTGGCTGCTTATAAACAGAAAAGATGAAAAGAATGGCACCAAATACAATGGACACTAAATAGCTCCAGGGGTTGTTAACTAGCACTACTCCTATTAAGGCTCATACACACAGGGTACGGCCGCCGCCGCAACCACGTGGCACGCGCGTGTTGCGGCGACAGGTCGCCCGTGTGTATGACGCGCGCGCCCCGAACCGTCGCCCATCGGAGCTGTCGCCAGGCAATTGACATGTTCAATCGCCGGCTACAGCTGTCGCCGCAACTGTCGCTAGTCCCGCGTGTGTATGCGGGCTAGCGACAGGAGACCTACGCGAGTGAATGGAGCATCCGGCCGGGGGATGCTCCATTCACAAACAGCTTCCGCCGCGTCTCTGCCTTTCTGGCGAGACGTGTGGACAGCTGTCGCTCCCTGACAGATCCCTGGTCGTGTGTATGCATGCAACGGGAGACAGTTGTCCCCCGTGTGTATGTAGCTTTAGATGGGAAGCTTTTCCGGGCATACATTACACTGGAGGGAAATTTTTAGACAACAGCTGTGTGATGCCATTTCAATAAAGAGAGAGAATGACAACATCCGATTTGTTGTTGGTCAGCGCCAGTGCAAAAAAATGGTCAGGGCTTTAAAATGCACATACGGTATTCACTTCCCAGAATACTCAGATAGCTCATGGTGACCCAGAACCACTAGATCTCTTTTAGCCCCTTATACTTTACTATTAGTTCTGGGTTCTTATGAGCTACCTGGGTATTCTGTTGTACTGGTCCAAGCCAAATCCAATAGAGCCATATCAATCCCAGCCATGCACTGAGGTCCAGAAAAGTCCAAAACAGCTGTATGTATGTTGGATTGGTGTGGCTCTGTAAAATGTATAAGCTATTGGATCATTATACATCAGTGGCTCTGGGTGTGTGCCTGGCTTTAGGGGTGTAAAGAGATGATTTGCATATTCAGGAGTGATGCATCATAGGAAACCCCAGTTGCTCAGTTCAAGTGGACCTAAACTCTTGCACAGGACAGAAGAAAAACAGAGAAATGCACCCTGTATGTATTTAGAAAGTTTAGCCTGTTTAAGGGCTAGTTCACACGGGCGTTTTTGTGGCGTTTAAGAAGCAGCGTTTTTTGGGATCTACCGCTGTCCCATTCAAGTGAATGGGAGCGTTTAAAGCTGGCTTTTGCAGGCTTTCATGAAAGCCTAGTGGTAGATCCCGGCGTTCATCTAGTCTTGAAAGCAACATGTTGCTTTCAGAGGCGGTAAACGCCAGGAAACCATAGCAGAGACCAGAACTGCTAGCCTTGAACGCTTCCCAAAAGCCTTTAAAAGCCAGCGTCTAAAAGCTCGGCAGAAGCCCGTGTGAACCAGCCCTAATTCCCCCTCATTTGTGTCTAATCACAAGTTGTAATTTGATCCTCCCGTGTCACATGACTGCCTATGGCAGATAAGCAGAATAGCCCATTTGAAAGCACAGGCTGTAAACAATATGTTTGCTTCCATGAATCAGGAAGTAGAAACTGTGCAAATTTATTTTAGGATCTGTATCAGCTGTAACAAAGAAATGTTTATTGTTTAAAGGTGGTTATGCTGTTGTGTATCTTTTAGAGCAGAGAGGAGTTATGAGTTCAGGTCCACTTTAAAACAGACGGTCTTAGCAATAATTCTGCTTTAAGAAGACAACATTATATATGATCACTTCCCCTGAAGGTCAATGGGTGGAGCAAGCGTAAGCAGGAGAGTATAGAACACTAACTGACAATGTCATAAAAATTATCAGATGTCTCTACTGATATCGTTTGATCTTTCTTCCAAGTGTGTATGTAGCTTTAAGCTGGACAAGCCGATTGCCATCCAATGTGGCAAAATTATCGATTCCTCTCCAATCATAATCTGATCAAAGAGGGATCGAGTCCTACCACACACAGCACATAGGTATTCAACAAATTTCAGAAGGAAATCTATTGAAAATTGATCAACCTTCAGGCTGGTTTCACAGTGGGACGTTACAGGCGCACATTAGAGCAGCCTGTAACGCAGCCCACCGCACAGTAATGAAAAATCAATGGGGCTGTTCACAGTGCCCACGTTGTGTTACATTGTAACGCTGCGTCACAAGACAACGTACTGCATGCAGTACTTTAGACGCGGCTGAGCCGCGTTAGACTGCTTGCACATGTGGAGGAGCGGAGAGCGGCCAGGCACATGGCTAATTAATATGCACTGCACGTTGTGACTTGCAGTGTTTACTTCCTGGAGCGGCCGCTTTGTGCGGCAATTGGCCGGCGGGACCACGTGATGCCGCATGCGCACAAGGGTGCGCATCACGGCATCACTGACGCCAGAGTGAGCTGCACAACGCGGCTCACTCTGACGTCCAGATCCAGCACCACCAGGCGTTGCGTTAGGGGGACGTTATGCGACCTTAACGCCCCCTCTAACGCAACGTCCTGGTGTGAAATTAGCCTCAGTGTTGCACTGCTTCAATGCAATGCAAATTACCCATCCATAGATCAACCATCCCTCTAAAACAACTCCAATATTCCATCCTGTCCAATTGATAGTTTCAATTTTAAGTCAAAAATAGATCACAATTTGATCAGACATGTTGGAGCAAAAGATTTCTGGCAGATTTGATCAGAGTGATAAATCTGCCATGAATTGAATGAGATAATTAATAGGTATATATGGTCAGCTTCACTCAGTAGTACTTGCAATCTATTATCGCTAGCACAGACTGGGGCCAGTTTTTGGGGAAACCATTTAACATGTCAATATGTATTTTGGGGTATAGGAGGAAGTCTACACAATAAAAAGCCTAAAATCCCCTTGCAAAGCAAAAGAATGCCACCTAATAGAATTATTATTTATTAAAGCATGAATAACTAACCTGATACAACCACAAAACCACGACACAGGAGGAGAGAAACACCATGCACAAAGGAACTTACAATCCAATTCGTTCACTAACCCTCAACTACCAACACAAGTTAACTTTTTACGAATGAAGTGAAGCAGAGAGCAATTGTTTTGCCTAGACAGGCAGAAAGGACAGACACTCAAAAATAGATGTCAATAGCTGCAAATTTGTGAAATGTGTAATTGGGTGATTCGCACACACCCTTAATCACAGAGCGCAATTACCTACAGTCACAGGTCATGCTACATCCACGCCTGCAAATTTCTGGTTCCCCAAGCTTTGCTAAAGATATGACAAGAGCTAGCGGATCAAATGTGCAATGGAATGTCAGCCTGGAGAAAGGATCAGCCCACCCCAGGAAAGAATGCCCAGCTCTCTATTGTATACAACACACTGCAAGGGTGACTAAACTACAGGACTGGAAATCCTGGATACACACACTGGAACGCAATCACACAAAGAATTTTTTTTTTTTAATTAATTAATTTAAGTGCTGCGGACTATGTTGGTGTTAGGGCTCATTTCCACTATTGCGAATTCGCATGCGTTTTTCGCATGCAAATTCGCATAGCAATACAAGTGAATGGGACTGTTTCCACTTGTCAGGATTCCTGTGCGTTTTTCTGTGCAGAAAAAATTTGGATGGCAGAGCCATCAGAATTCGCATACCGCTATGCGAATCGCATACAATGCATTTAATAGGAAATTCGCATGCGGTTTAGGTATGCGAATTTTCATGCAAATTTTCATGCGAATTCGCATAGAAACAATGGAAAAAGCACACCAGCACTGCCAAGGTTAAATTCGCATGCATCGTCATCCATGCAAATTCGCATGCGACTTCGCATGAAAATTCGCATACACCCGCATGCGAAATTCGCATCCGCATGCGAATTTTTACCGCGGCGATTCGCACCGCACAAGTGGAAATGCAGCCTTAGGGATGAAAAAAAAACCAAATATCAACTGATCAACCATCTTGAAATACTGAGCAAATACCGTACACAAAAAAGGCTAAAGGCTGGTTTATATACATGTGTGCTTTTGAAGAATTCTATCACAGCAGTCATGTAGTTTTAATCTCTGCTTCAGCAACACACAACAGAAATAATCGAGTGAAATTGTGTGTCACTGAATGCCACCTACCAAGAAGCAGCAGTTACATTCGGAACGCTGACCATGAATAGAAGGATGACTGTCTCCTCCTAACACTTGTTACACTTTTCATAATGGGGCCACAGCCCATTACAAAGTGGACAATAGGCCGCAGCCAATTAAAGTAGCAGAGTGTTGCAGCTGACTTGTCCCAGAGGGCATTCCAAGGACAGCAAACAACTGAATGTGTTATGCATCCATTACAGTCCCTGTGGATTAGCTACAAAAGCCACATTACACCCATTTTTACCTCTCATTACAACAATGCCTTCATTTTTAGTTTATTTCCTCCTATGTCCCTCTGCTATACCCCACTAGTCTGTCTATGGAAACTGCAGATTGCAACCCAGCTTGTGGTCTTCTCATTGCTAGCAAATATGTCTTCAGGCAATCCCATGGTCTTTAGTGTTTGGTTGAGAGGTCTGAGTCTGCACAGAAGGTAGCAACTGGCCTAACTTTTGACCACACTTCTACAATATTCACTGCCAGACAGTTAAAGCATATGTGTGGCCACTGCTGATAGTAGACAATAGAATGCCTGTTGGTGATTCACTCCCAGTTCTACAGAAGACGGGAAAAAAATGATCATTTTATTTGTACGCTGGTGTCACTCAAGTACATTACATTCCTGAGAGCACTAGCATTAAGAAGCAACAAAATGGCTCTTCTGGGACACCATTTCTTTGGTTCACTGTACTCTGTACAAATGCAGGGCATTTGTGGTGGAGTATTCTAATTACTCTGGAAGACAGCAGTACAGGACTTTACAATACAGGTATGTGAAGAAAATAAATGGATTCACATTGTGTGCTACATATTTCCTGCTGTAAATAAAGATATTTGTACAAATAGTCTCACGTGAATGATAATGGATTCATGTTGACAGTGCTTTATGCCAGAGAACTGTCATTGGTCATTACAGCTTCACGTTCTTGGGCTGTTTCTCAACCAAATGACTAACTGTCAGTTGTAGATCACTGGTTTCCAAAAACTTTTATCTAGCATACGTACAAGGCATGTAAAAATGTTAACACAGTGGAAATTACTGTCAACTCAACAGGCCATAATTCCTTTGCAGCATTGCAAAAGTTTACCATAAGCCTTCTCCTCACAGGCTAAGGACAATAGAGGTAATCACCTTTCCTTAATGCATCTTACAGAAACATGTTTGTTCCATTTTTTAGCCAAGCTCTAATTATGCAAAAGCCCATACTGGAAAGAACAGATCCTGTGTAACACTTTTCTTTCAGGTTTAATTAAAGTGACAAGTGGAAGGAAATTGGCTTGGTAACACATTGCATGGAGCCACCTGGTGAGTGACAAAGGCAGTGGAAAAACAAAAGGTGCTGCTTGTCCACTCTAAACTCTGCTCAAGTCCAACTTCAAATAAACCAGGCTAGCCTGCTAGACTATCAGGTGTGGAAGCCACACTGCCAGTGGTCTCACACAGCTGTAGCATGTGATGTGTCAATATGGCAGATATAAGGTGAAGTAGCTGTGGTACATGTTATTAGATTTACTTCATGGACAGTCAAGTGCATCTCTACAAGCGAAGGCACAGGGGCTAGATTTGTACCGTCTCTCTATACATCATACGCCATCATAGTACTTTTTACTAGTGTTTTGTCAAGTTGTCAACCGTAGAGATATTTTGCAATCTTGTCACAGACTATAGCTCAAAGCATCATCACATATTTTAGTATAACCAGTGTTTCTTGTATACATTTTCAAGCTTGTTTTGATAAAATATGCAAATATTTTGAAAAAGGAGTAGAAAAGAGCACTACAGCCGGACCAAAATCAAACCAATCGCAATCAGTTTGCTGCTATTTGTGGTATAGCATCAATAACAGCTTTGCCTGATAAAAAATAAAATCAAATTTCAACAGCAACTGGTCTGAGTGTATTAAGTGATAAAGATGCTAATCCTGCATTCAAAAACTTGCAAAACTTTTTCTGCTGTTATGATTTGGAGTTACTTACTTACTGATTTGGAGTTACATACTTTAGGAGCACCAGCCCTTTAATAGCCATTGCCATTCAGTTGCATGTTGGGGGGGGGGGGGGTCTTTTATCTATAATATATTCCTTCTCTTCCATTTCCCTGCCTAGCTGCTTATCAGAAACACCCTCTGCTCACTTGTGTTTACAAGCAAGGCTGAGGTGACTCCGTGATTGGAGGAGTAAATAAAAAGACAGTGCAGTTCCTAGTATACACCTCAGTGGGAGTGTCTGAAGACTGAGAGGAGGGCAGCTAATGAATACACAATGAGCAAGAGAAGGAAGGGGGGAAAAGAAGAGTCAGGGAGGATATGATGTCAGCATTAGCTTGGCAAATGGCCACTGCCTAGAATAGGATTTTCTGCTTTTCCTTTATAAAATTCACAGGACTCATTACATGGATAGCACAATACATCTGTTATGTAAGTAGAAGTAGTATTTATCTACTTATATATGTTTTTTTTTATTTCTAGGTTAGCATGGGTGTCGCTTGTTCTTTAAGACAGCAACAACCAATCAGCTGATATAGCCCCACATCTTTCCTTGTTACATGTGTGATATGAGGGCCAAGGGTTTCCTCCCACACCATAACTTACAGATAGGTTATCTGACCCTCCCTCTGTCCTCCCCCCTCACCTTTTAAAAAAATGGCTTTAGACTACAATAGGAACAGAAGACAATGACTGTTGTAGGGATTATACTGTAGCTTCTATGAGGGACGGTTACTGACATGACTATACACACTATGTGAAGTGCTTCAAGGGATATTAGCGCTATATAAAATTAACAAAAACTGTCTCGGGTAGAAATCCATTCTTTTTAAGTGCTCTTTTCTCTCTTTTCTGGATGTAACTTATTCACATCACAATTTTGACATACTTCCTTCTGCCCTTCATTTCCCAATTCTAGACACTGTTTTGTTAAACTGTTACATCATTTATGAGGACTGAGTTGCATTCAGCTGATCAATAGAGTGACTTCCCTCCCAGGACAAGCCCCAGGCCAGTGTGATGATATATCCCACTTATGTCCCAGAAACAAAATACAGCTCATATTCCACGTTTCAAGTTTAGATGTGCCTTCGCTATCCCATTTTCCAGAGCTGAATTATTGGGAAAGGGTGTAACCTACTTGTGTGTTCACACCCTTATTTCTGAAAGCCTCGGTGATTACATTTCATAGAATACAGGGAATACTGCATCCCCCAGAGGGACTATATGATGGAAACTGGATCTTTCCAGAGCAATGAATCAGTTCCGTGTAGCAGAGGTGAGTGACCCCTGCAGACACACAGGTAAGTTCTCATACCACTCCTCTGTATGACAGCTTGATGACTAGTGAAAAATGGTGATGATGTCGTCAGAGGCAGCAGGTAATACTGACACCCCACGCTCCAGGCAACTGTGTGTTGCTAAAAAACAAACACACTCATGATAAGCATCATCAGTCTGCCTCTGGCCGCCCATGAAAGCATCTGCTAATTGGCTGTAATGAAGATAGGAGTGCCTTCTATTAAAGATAAACTCACTCATCTGGTTTTCAGACCAGCAGAACATGCCAAGATAAAACCTATTTATTGGGGAATGGTTTAGTTAAAAGTGGACCTGAACTCTTGCACAGGACAAAAAGGAAAACCGAGAGAAATGCACCCTGTATGTATTTAGAGAGTTTAGCCTGTTTAATTCCCCCTTATTTGTGTCTAATCACAAGTTGTAATTTGATCTCTCCCCTGTGTCACATGACTGCAATAGCAGAGATGGCAGATAAGCTCATTTGAAAGCACAGGATGTTAACAATAGGTCTGCTTCCATGAATCAGGAAGGAGGAACAGTGCAGAATTATTTGTATCAGCTGTACCAAATAAATGTTTTTTGTTTAAAGGTCATTATGCTGTTGCGTATCTTTTAGAGCAGAGAGGAAGTTCTGAGTTCAGGTCCGCTTTAAATTACATACCAGGAAAACTTTTAGATGCCTCAGCAGAGCTCTGGTTACTACTACTGACAAGTAGGATGATCAATCAGATGCTATTTTTTTCTTACTTGATGCACATTTTGTTGCAATATGTATGCAGACAGAAACTGGACCAATCAAATACAATCGCTGTCTATTTAAACTGATCCTATTTCAGTGTTTTTAAACTGCAACAAACTCTGCATAAAATTGGAATTCACTGAACCCCTCTATTAAAAAAAACATGAGTAGTTGTTAAACCTAGAGAAGGTCAATGATTGAAATGGTCAAATCATTCTGCCTTGCTTGCAGATGTAATTCAAATAGCATGTAACCTGGAACTGGCTAACAATCAGATTCCACAGGCGTTCATATGGCTGGCCTAATTCCAAACTGTAAACAATTTGCATGACATTTATATGCAAGGTGGAATTACTAGCATCTCATTAACCATCTAATTATTCCTAATGAATGCTAACTTTATGAAGTTCTCCTTCAACCTAATCCTTCATCTCCTTGTAAAAAGTCTACATCCAGGGTGTTCTAGCTGAACACCCCACACAACTGCTAGATTTACCAAGGTAATAATAGCATTTCACCACTAATGTTACACATTGCCTACCAAGCTCATGGTGAACAATAACTTCTAACAGTGTGGCTCAGTGCACACCGAGCCGATCCGCCTGAAAATCCGCTTGGCTAATGGTAACTGAATGGGCTGGTGCACACCGGCGGTTTGAGGTTTTTAGCAAACCGCAAACGTGCCTCTTGCTGCACGTTTGCGGTTTACAAAAAAACTCAAACCGCCGATGTGCACCAGCCCATTCAATTACTTTACCCAAGCGGATGCTCAGGCGGATGCGGCCGGCGGATCGCATGCAAATCCGCTCGGTGTGCACTGCCCCAAATATTTGCACTCCACACCCAAAACCGCTAATGTTTTGTGGATCTGCTAGCGGTTTTGGTGTGCACTGGGCCTGTGTAAGGGGCTGCAAAGGACCAAAAAGCCCTCTTAGGCCTTGTTCACATTGCGTTCCGATCATGTTAGCGTTGGACGTTTGACATTTTTGGGCGGTGCGTTTTTGCTAAAAGCGCTTTTCTAAGATCTTTTCCAGAGCGCAAGTCAGAAAGTGAACACTTTGACCCGGAAAAGAATAAATACAATGTATTTATTCTTACAAACGCGAATGCAATCGCTGCACAAAGTGATTTTGTGAGCATTTTGCATCTTTCCTATACCTTCCATTGAGGCGGAATCGCCTCAAAAAAGTTACAGCCACCGCTTCGCTGAGCGGAAACGAACCACTCAGATTTGAACTCTCTCGTAGGGAATCATTGCACAAGCGTTTTTAGGGCGATTTTGAAAATCACCTGCGCTGGAAAAAAGGGCAAAAACGCTCTTAGTGTGTACGTGCCCTTGCTTCTGTTTTAAGAAGTTTTGCACTACTAATGTTACACACCATAAACACACAGATTTTACTGCAGTTAAAGGTGGCCATACACTGGTCCATTTGCCATCAGATCGACCAAAAGATAGATCCCTCTCTGATCGAATCTGATCAGAGAGGGATCGTATGGCTGCCTTTACTGCAAACAGATTGTGAATCGATTGCAGAATGAAATCGATTCACCATCTGTGAAACTGCCGCTGCCCCCCCCCCCCCCCTGCATACATTACCTGATCCGGCCGGCGCGAGTCCCCCAGTCTCCACTTCTCCGCTCTGGGCTCCAGCTTCACTGTACTTCCTGTCCAGGGAAGTTTAAGCAGTAGAGGGTGCTCTACCGTTTAAACTTCCTGTCAGGACAGGAAGAAGTGAAGCCTGCCGAAGCCCAGCGGAGAAGGAGCAGCGGTGACAGCGGGGATACGCGCTGGCGGAGCAGGTAATTTATTGCCGCTAGCGTCGGTCGGACATTCGAATGCGGCTGTCGACGCACTCCCGACCCGCCGGCGATTGAGCGAAATCTTCCGCACAAACAATTTTTGTGAATGTTCAACCAATAATTCATATCCAATAATTGCAATCAGAAGGAAATAATCGTAAATCATAGATCGGCTCATTAATGGTACTGAAAATATAAACAACATGAAATATAAACTGATCATTTCAGATACAATTAATCTGCAAAACAGAACTTCAATACAATCATTTGTGGTCAACTGACACCATCAACACTCTCCAATCCAATCATCGCATCAGAAGGTCAATCATTTGCTAAAATTGCATTGTTAGGCACCTTTAGTTTCAGACAGTACATTAATGTTATTGAAAGTGATCTTTCTATTTTAAACTGCCAGCAAGACATCTAAAGCACTTGTTTATATGTAAGGCAATTTTATAATGAAAAGTGAAATTTAACAAACAAAAAGAAAAAAAAAAAAAAAGTCTACTCAACTTTTGAATGGAATGGGCTCTATTCACAAAACTTCTCATACATGACTTATTTATCACCTAATTAATAAATATAACCTTTCAGCACATTTACAAGCAAAAATAACCGCTCAAACAATGTGATAGGGTTGGCACTTCTATCAGGTTTTTAGTGCGGTCTTGCTTCACTGGGGAGATTTCTTCTCACTTCCTCTCCCATAGAGATGACAGAAGTAGTCATGCAAGGTTACGCACACAGCCAATCACTGCCCAATTTCTCCACCCCAATGTAGTATAAAGGCCAGCAACTTTTGAATATTATGTCCAGATTGTGTAGGTAAGCCCTCATACCGCATGGAAGTGGTAAAATTGGCCATACATACTCCAAGCATTAATCTTACTAGTGGGAGAGGTCTGACAGATTTATCATACTGTTCTAAACATCTACAAAACTTCAAAGTTCAAACCTTATTAGGGTGAAGTTCCTCTTTAAAGTTCAGCCTTTTAAGAAAGACAAAAGTGGCTTGTAACTGGGTTTATTGTCGCACCCATCACAGTTCCAAAGTGCAGCTCTGCTTATGTTGTGCACCATCCCTGTCCCTCCCAGACACTAGTTTCATTCAAAAGCTGTCCAACATATTTATGGTTAACAACAAAACACAGTGCCAGTTTGGACTTTGCACATAGTAAAGCCACAGTAATTATGTACTGCGGCTTTGTAGGTTGACATTAGTCTTGCTTTGGAAATGCAGTGATCCAGAATGTACAGAAGGGAGGGAGGCCATAAGCACCTAATATATTCAAGCAGTAGAAATTAATCAAATCAATTTATACAAAAGCCCAACAAGAACCAGCGAGCATCAAACGTGTCCCATCGCTGACCAATCCCTTGTCTCCATAAGAGTAAACAGGAGCAAAACTTTATCACTGTGTGTCTTGCCATACTCTGCCAATAGCAGAGGCGCAGATACACCATAGGATCAAGTATAAATTTACCCACCCCATCAACACTATAAACACGTGCCATCTACTGTATATATCTAAAAGGCAGTTGTAATATGCACGGCTTAAACTCAGTGCTAAGCGCATATAACAACTGCCTGTGCAATAACAGGGGGAGCATGCGTGGCGGGCAGCCACATGGAATCTTTATAGATTTGGGGGATTACTGGTAGCCTGCTGTGCCTTGCAAGCCACAATGTGAGAGCTGCATATGAGTGAGAGGGGAACTGTTCATGACTGCAAAGAACATACAGAATCATTTACTGACACTAATGCTGGAAATACAAGATGAGATTTTTCAGCAGATTTACTGTCCTATCAATTTTCCGATTGTTTTTCATTTACTTCTATGAGTACTCAATCAGAAAAACGATCGAAAATAAGATCGGACCTGTCGGAAATTATCAAACCATCTATATGTTAAAAAATCTCATGGTGT
The DNA here is from genome assembly GCF_040937935.1 of Hyperolius riggenbachi. Taxonomy (NCBI): domain Eukaryota; kingdom Metazoa; phylum Chordata; class Amphibia; order Anura; family Hyperoliidae; genus Hyperolius; species Hyperolius riggenbachi. The sequence continues at coordinate 255,501,996 of NC_090651.1, read as the reverse complement.
ATTCCAGCATAAGGCACCTATGAAGAACAAACGCAGCAGAAGGGCACCATGTAGGTTTATAGGAGCAGGTGCAAGTTCTGCACCCCCTATTGCTACACCACTAGACAGCAGCTGTCCATCAAGCTGAAAGGAAACACTAGAGCATGCAGCTCAACAACATCACACAAATCTTTCAAACTTTATTAGTCCGCCAGGTTCTTCTAATGGCAGGTTGTTGTGCCTACCAGCACTGATGGTTTATAATGCAGAGACAGCCAGGTCAGCACAGCTATGTGCGATGCTGTGACAGATAGGGAATAAACCACCACAGCGCAGACAGGGTGACTCATACGCAGAAACCAGTCCAGGTGCTGCATTCCAATTATTTCAATTGCCACTTATGGTCTGTACCTGTGCACAGGTGACTGAGTAAATAGATGTGGCCAGACGTGTGCTGTGCAAGCGACTTGTGCATAAACAGACACCAACGGGAACACCATTTATTCACCTAATGAGAGTCCAATGTTCAGGTTTCTTTTACCTCTGTACTTTTAAATATGTAAGGCCATCAATTTAAACAAAAACAAAAAAAGTTTGAGTAGAAGTTAGTACAAAATATGGGGAAAGAAAGCATCATATATTTTTCTCATGGCTCTGCTGTTCATCTTTTGAGGCATGTACATACAAATGGAAGAGAACCTGTCACAGAAAGATCTGAATGAATGGTTATCTCCACTCAAGGTACAGTGAAGTTTAATCAGTCAGGCACAGCTGTTTACCTTGAACACTTGTTTTCTTGCCCTTTTGCATCTGAGACACTGCTCCATATGCCTGGTGTGGGTGATAGGTATATTATTGCCACCTGTGCATATTGCCGATAACAAGTATGCATTACCTAGGAAAATATATAAAGGCCTCTCTATTGACAGTAACCAACATGAGAATTCAGATGGCAGCAGTACAGCAGACTGACTCAGGTCTTAAGCGTTACTCTTCGATTCAATTTGCCGTTGCAAAACAATGGCAAATTGAATCGAATCCCGATTGGACATGTCGGATTAAATCGAATCAATGAATCTGACAAAAAAAAAATTTGTATGGCGTAGATGGGGCTTTAAGGCCTCTTTCACAGTGGGACGTTAAAGTCGTACGATATAAAAACTTATAACGCAGAGTAACGCACAGCAATACAAAGTCTGTGCGACATTCAGAGTGCACACGTTGCGTTGTGTGTAACGTGTAGCAATATTTAGAAAGTGCTGCATGCTGTGCGTTTAGCAATACATTTGCTGCATTATGTGTGTTGCACATGCTCAGTAATGTGTTTTTTTGTTTTGTTTTTTTAAATGTAACGAATGCGCAGTTTTCATTCCATCAGTATGTGACGAAATCGGCGCACCAAGAGACAACGCAGTGCAAAATAACGTCCAATTTCATAATCTAAATGCGCTGCAATAGGGGCACGTTATGCGACTAACGTCGCATCAAACGCAACGTCCCACTGTGAAAGAGGCCTAAGTGAATAATCATTTCAGCCACACATGCATTTAGCAACTACTGTCACAAGCAATTCAAATATTTTAATTGCATTTAAAGTACATAAGCCCTTTCTTGGGACTTCTCTGCCTGACAGTGGCTAAGATGGAGAATATAACTAAATAACAGGACAAAAAAAAACAAAACAAAAAACAGTTATAGGCTGGTAAACCTCTGCAAATCAGTCATTTTATAGTGTAGCTTCAAATTACTATAAATACATTACTGCTTCTCTTTAAAGTACACCTTCCAAAAACCTGGGCGTGTTTGGCAGCCAGGCACAAGAAGAAAAATATACAGGTCAAAAGTTGGCTTCAGAGAAAATGACACATAGAATGATTGCATGTAAGCATATTTTTACATTGCCTCCAAAACTGAGTTCCTCTCTGATTCTTCCACCATCCAAGCCTGCTTGTGGGTACTGTACATCACCCAATTCCATTTTTATGTATATATAAAATCAGGAAAGTCCTTTCAAATGGAAGGGCAAAAAATGTTTAGTCCTTCAAAGGGCAGTCCACTACGCCCAATATGTTTAATAAGGACTTATGATACTTCAAGACACCACATCCAGATATTGCAGCAACAAAAACTTAATTCACTTTTATTGACATTGCTCATTACGTCAAGTCAGATCATATGCTGTGTCAACCTCATGAAGGATTGTCTTATCCTGAATATAGCCTCCGATGCTTTGCTATTTAAGAAGATTGAATTTTTTGGATGAAGCATACTATGAAAAGGATCATTTTTGTATTTGCGTGTCAATAAAAGTGAATTAAGTTTTTGCAACTGCAATATCTTGGTGTGGAGTCTTGAAGAACCTTAATGTCCTTATTAAACATATTGAGGACCCACTTCAGTTTACCTAGAGTTTTGACTCAAAGCAAGAAGCTTAACTGGCTTATGAGGAACTCAGAACTTTATCTCACTTTAATTTGAAGGAGTTATTGGCAGCCTGTATCTTTTTGGCTAATGATCATTCTAAAAATCTGCCCGCACTGATGTAAAACTAACAGATTGCGTGGAAAAAAAATTACTTCTAGGCGTAATGAGATCATGGCTTGATAGCATTTCCCAGCAATTATGATGAAAAGGCCACTTTCTTCCAGACAGCCGTGTGTGAAGGTTACCTCAGATCATGTCATTTTTTTATCATATGCTCAGTTTCTCTTCTCTAAAATTGCTATAGTCAGCGAACAACAAAGAACCAAACGGTTAAACCCATTGAAAAGACTGGCTACTTGGTTAGCAATCTTTGCCTTGGAAGTGCCTGTATATGGGAAGCTACACTCTGATGATGCCTGATGACCCTGCTGCCTCTCCCTCAGGCTCAGTGACCGGAATAACAGGGGGGAGCATTAGTGTACTAATCACATGCACTAACAGTGTATGGCTAATAACCTACAAGCTCTAATACAGATGTTGTATGGAGGAGCCCCATTTACCTTGTGAACAAATGCTGAATTGTACAAAGCAGCAGTCACAACAACAAAGAATGAATTCAGCCTCTGGAAAAACATGCTGATCTAATGTCACGCTTTACAGACCCAGTCAGAGCCAGCTAGCTGGGGTGAGCACTTACTATCAATGCTAATTCTCCACGCTGGACAAACTGGCCCAGAAACATATACAGAACCGAAATGGTACAGTTATGTGCTGTCAATACTCAAAACACACTTTACAATGGGGTGTATGCAGTAAAACTGTGTGAAAGGACAACTGAAGTGAGAAGAATATGGAGGCTGCCATATTTATTCCCATTTAAACAATACCAGCTGCCTGGCAGCACTGCAGATCTATTTGGCTGCAGTAGTGTCTGAATCACACCAGAAACAAGCATGTAGCTAAGCTTGTCAAATCTGACAATAGTGTCAGAAACATCTGATCTGCATATGCTTGTTCAGGGTCTATGGCTAAAAGTATTAAAGACAGGATCAGCAGGACAGCCAGGGAACTGGTATTGCTTAAAGTGTAGCAGAGCTGTCATAAAGCAGATACTCACCCGCGGCTTCCTCCAGCAGCATAAACAAGTGTGAGCCCCTCTGCGTCCTCCCGCGGTCTGCCGTTCAGCCGCGATCAGCCTGGTAACTGGCTCAGTCGGGTCTTCTATGCATGCACGGACCTCCCACGCATGCACAGCAGACCCAGACTGGACCCGACTGAGCCAGAAACCAGGGGTGATTGCGGCTGAACGGAGGTCCGCACATGCACAGTAGACCCAGACTGGACCCGACTCTGGTTTCCTCCCACATCCCAAAAAACAGACAGATAACTTAATTGGCTTTCCCCCTAAATTGGCCCTAGACTATGACACATGCACTACACGATACATACCTAGACATATGACTATAGTAGGGACTAGATTGTGAGCCCCTCTGAGGAACAGTTAGTGACAAGACAATATACTCTGCACAGCACTGCGTAATATGTCGGCACTATATAAATACTTATATACCGTAAATGAAAAATCCGACCAGATTAGCTGCGTGCTTGCTTGTTTGTGATTCAGACACTACTGATGCTAGAAAGGTCAGCAGGACAGCCAGGTAACAATTGTTTAAAAAGGAAATAAATATGGCAGCCTCCATATAATGTACCTCTTGCTTCAGTTGTCGTACACATGATGAGTAAAGCGTAATGCATTGCATTCTGTTCTACTCATCGTGCAGTAAGACTGCACAAGTCCCCGGACCAGCTTTCACAAGCTACCCTGGTTGTCCCGGCACTCTATGTCCTCCAGCATATACAGTACACAGGTTTCCTGTTCTATAGGACTGAGAATGTAGCATCTTTGGGCTCATAAATTGTGAGCCTGCATTGTCATTAGTGCTCACAGCTTGCTTAATCACCTGTCATTATTCTAGTGAAACCACCACGAGACCTGTTTTCGTCACACCTTCCCAAAAGCATTGAGAAATTGCTTCCTTTTGTTGATTTCTGCTGAATAGGTTATTTCAGTGTCACTGCGCATAAAGTGTTACGCATCATTAACGTTTGAGTTTTGTAAACGTGGGGGGAAAAAAATGATCTTGATGAAGAATGGCAGAAATATAGGAGAATGAAATCACCAACTGGGTGATACAAGGGGCATTATGCTGGTACAAAGGGACTTTCACTCCTCAAACATCCAATCCAAGTCATGAAACTCTCTAGAAATGAAAACCGTGATGCAAGCTTAGCAGTAGTTCCAGGGTGACCTGAAATCTATGCGCTGTAACATGAACCAGGCTGTCTGTTTAAATACCCTAGTCTGAATGAACAACCAATCAGGAGTAAGCCTGTTTAGCCAATCAATGACTGACAGCAACAGGCTGAACTGATGGGGAACTATCTCCCCTAACATGCAAATATGCATGTGGCCAAAGCATGTATGCACCTCCCACTAGGTCAGTAGCAAAACCACCATTCACTAATGCAGAAAACGTATAAACAAAGCCGCTATAAATTACTACTGCCTCATATCCTAAGAGCAGAGCATGGTTGACACCAGCCCACCCCTTCACGATTCCACAGCATCATCAATGACACTCTAGCTGCGCCCAAACCAGGAACCATTTAACAGACAGACGTGTTCAGTCTTTGAGCTTATGTTGTGCTGTAAGGCTTGATTAAGTGCATACTGCCCGAAACTATGGAGCTGTCGTCGACTACAGACTACATCATGCTTTTATTGATTGAATAAAAGAGCTATTGTTACTGGAAGATGGTGCTGACTCGATTGTGGATAAGATATTTTATAACCTCCAGTGGATGTAAAAATTATTCTTAGAGGGGGATCTGAGGTGCCCTGGGGTCCTCAACCTATTTAGTAACCCTTATGCTGGGCATACATGGTGCGTTTCTGCGGCTCGATTATGCCGTCGGATTGATTACCGCTCATCCCCGCGGGCGCTTCTCTTATCTTTGGCTCGTTTTTCCCTTTGTCCTGCCCGCGGTATTGAGTGCGAAATCGATCCGGCGGGTGATCGGACACGTCGGAAATTATCAATCTAATGGCTCGATTCAGCTGCAAAAACGCACCATGTATGCCCAGCATTACACAGCTGGGTGGGGTGCTGGAGGCACTTATAGGCTCACATGGGGGAAGCCATGTGTAATCTTAGGAATATGTTACTCATAAAAGTGGTTTGTGATGCTCTGGGTATTAATATGATACTGTTCTTTGGCTGTGGATGTTGTATCTTAACCAGTTGAAGCCCCATGACATTAAAATAATGCTCTGCACTCTCTTCCCTACAAAATCCTAGATAACACGGTTTAGTTCTCTCTGAGCTGATAAAAATGCTATACAGTTGTAACAGAATGAAAGCAAAGCACTCTCCTTCCCCTAGGGAATTCAATGGCAAGCCTAATGAATTAACTAGTGGATTTTTAGGTGCGTACACACGCACTACCAGCGGCAACGCCGCTGGGCGGACTTTCAGCTGACAGTAGTGTGTGTGTACACGCTGTCGGTGGACTGATAAGGCTGTTTTTGAACGATTCGTTGAGCGGATCGTTCAGAAACAGCCTTATCAGTCCACCGACAGCGCATACACATGCGCTACTGTCGGCTAAAAGTCCGACCAGCGGGAGGGTCCGGCGGACCCGTCTTTGTCGCTGGTAGTGCGTGTGTACACACCTTTAGGAGCAGACAAATGTAACAATTAAATTAGGTAATGTATACGTGTTACTAATACATTATCAAAACAAAAGAACTGTTTAAATAAATAAACAGGAGAGGTAGACAAATACAATGTGTGTGTTTAATGTACAATAGGACGGTTTACATTAAAGTTATAATGTATGAAAGTGGATAAAGTATTTTTTTTTCACTTTTTTCCCCTATTTTCATTTTAAATGCATAGAAAATAAGGTAATTACTGAAAACAACTATCAGCCACAAAAAGCCTAATTTGTCCTGAAAAAAACAATATATAGATCATTGAGTGGTGATAGTTATTGATAAAGTTATTGCCAAAGTAATCAGAACTAAGATGAACTGTAAAAATGACCAGGGACGCGAAGTGGTTTAGGCCTCTTTCAAAGTGCGACGTTAAAGTCGCACGTTATAAAATACTTTAATGCAGAGTAACGCACAGCAATGCAATGTCTGTGCGACATTCACAGTGCACACGTTGCGTTAGTGTGTAACGTGTAGCGCATGCGCCATTTTTGTTCCATCAGTATGCGACGAAAAAACGGCGCACCAAGAGACAATGCAGTGCAAAATAACGTCCAATTTCATAATCTACATGCACTGTGTTAGGGGCACGTTGTGCGACTTTAACGTTGCATCAAATGCAACGTCCCACTGTGAAGAAGGCCTAAAAGTATTAGAAATAGTCACCTCTGGTTAGAGCTGTCTTTCTCATTACTGTATGCCTTATGATGCAAGTGCTTCCTCCTGTCCGTCTTGTTTTGAAAAATAAAGGATCTTTAAAAACACGATGACCACTTTTGTGTACAGCGGGCACTGAGTGAATACAGCTAAAATATTTTTTTAGGTATGTGTCCTTCAGGATGCAAAGCAACAACAAAACAGGCAACTAAATGTGAATATTTTGAAGGAAAACTTGGTCCATTCCATCCTTAAAGGGAAGGTCCAAGCAAAATAAAAAAATGGAGTTTCACTTACCTGGGGCTTCTACCAGCCCCATGCAGCCATTCTGTGCCCTCGTAGTCACTCACTGCTGCTCCAGTCCCCTGCTGGCAGTTTGCCAACCTTGGAGGTCGGCGGGCCGCACTGCGTACATTTTTACGCATTCCCGCTAATGCAGGAACATTAAGACATACATTTATACGCATTAGTGGTGCAACGTGTAAAAATATACGCATTGCACCACTAACGCGTAAAAATGTATGTGTTAATGTTCCTGCACTAGCGGGAATGTGTAAAAATGTATGCAATGCGTCCCGCCGACCTCCGAGGTCGGCAAGCTGCCAGCGGGGGACTGGAGCAGCAGTGAGTGACTACGAGGGCACAGGATGGCTGCATGGGGCTGGTAGAAGCCCCAGGTAAGTGAAACTCATTTTTTTATTTTGCTTGGACATTCTCTTTAAGTATTAACTTCACAAAGTTTATGTTGCAGTTCTATGTAGCCATTTTCTACATCTATTGCTGCTCTACAGCCAATGAAAGTGAATGGGATTCTTCCCTCATTAAGTACAGTATAAGGCCTGTGACTCACTAGGAGCGCTTGGCGATCAGTAAAATGCTACTTCAGAGGATCCCTATCTGGGAGGTCCCACTGGCAGCATTGCAATCACAGCATTTTGGGAGCGATCCCGGAGTGATAACATCAGTGGCTACAGTAGCCAAATCGCGTTCTGTCCAGGAATTGCGGTGAAATTGCAGCAATTCTGCAATTTGTAGGAGCTTTGTGGCAATCATCACAATGTCACAGGCCTTATGAATCATGTTTGTGTACATCCCCACCCTGTTATGACAAATGCCACAGTGAAAGAACAATGCAGGGAAAGCAGCAGTGTGCATGAGAAAGGACTGTGCTACATGTGAGCTCAAACTCCTAAAAGTAGTACTGCGATAATAAAATAAAAAAGTGTTTTGCCCGTTGCAGAATTGAGACAATCACTTTCAGTGTGGGACCAGGGTGAAATTCAACAGCTTTACATTCAATTTTACAATGGTGTCTTATAAATCATTATTACTGTTGCATGAACATGACTCCTGTATAAATGCTCTGTGTGGGAACCTTCACACTAAGGCGTTTACCGCTAATCGCTAGCACATTGTTAAGTATATGGCAGTGATCTCACTGCCGCGATCACCAGTGAATCGCGATTAGCGCAAAAATGAAAACATGCTACATGCAGAATTTTTTCACTTTATTGAGTGATAGTCATTTCAATTCAATCATGAATCGCGATCGCTCAAAAAAAAGCAAAAAAATTGTGCTGTAAAATACACACGTTAATCATGTGAAATTTTTTTTAAAAATAATAAATCGACAGTGCTATTAGCGCTAGCATTGCAATGTCAAGTGTGAACGGGTCATGAATGAAATGAGCTGAGGGGTACATCCACCCCTGATTCCTGGGAGCAGAAGGATGAGAAAAAAGGGGCGGGCTCATGCAGAGTATCTCTTTAAAGCCTCAGACATGGTACAATTTTCCATCAGATCAACAGGTGATCTGATAAGCAGTTGCATCGTGTGTAGACATCCAAAATGTTCCCTATCAATAATGTAATCGATTTTGCATTGATAACTACCCAAAATCGGTCGCGTTATCAATCGGAATCTGATCGGACTGGTCGGAAATGATCTAATCGATCTAACGGAAAATTGTACCGTGTGTATGAGCCTTAAAGTGTACCAGAGACGAGCGTTATTAAAGATTATTACTTACCCTGGGCTTCCGTCAGCCCCATAAGCACGGATTTGTTCCTTGCCGTCATCCCGCAGTCCTCCGTTGACTGGCAATCAGCTCCGGTATTTGGCTAAGTGATGTCAGCAGGGGGGCCTCACGTCACTGAGTCAGACTGGGTCCGACTGAAAGCGGCTTAACGGAGGCATGTGGGAGGACAGCAAGGGACGCATCCGTGCTTATGGGGTTGGAGGAGGCCCTGCGTCAGTCAAAATCTTTAAGAACGCTAGTCTCTGGGTCACTTGAAGGTGACTATACACAATTCAACTCAAATCAAATTTCCCATCCTTTCAATAAAAATTAATAGGAAAGAGAAATCAAATATATTTTTTCCAATCAAGAGGAACTATCATATTGTCACATATGATCAAATATATTGGAAAAATAAGATTTAAAATAATTGCATCTTTTTTGATCATTTAAAAGAAAAAAAATTTAATTTGTTTATGGTGTATTGGGTCAATTTACAAATAACTCAATCAAGTGGAAAAAAATCAGATTTCTATGGAATGTTTGGCAACTTTAAGGCATACTAAAATTGCACACTAGTGTATATGCCCATGTGTATCCTTTTTAATACAGTCATCTGTTCAGTTCAGCAGATCCTACCATGGGAAAACAGAAGAGCGAGAGATATTCTGGCAGCCGATCCCAAATTCCTAAGGTGCAGATGTACATAACAGCAGGCCCATTTGATAAGCCTGCTATCCAGAAACATTCTTAACCCTTGTTACTAGGAACCAACATATCAGTCATTGCAGACAGCCCATAGGCCAATGTGGTTTTCTGTTGAGAGATGGGGAGACAAGTGCTTACCTTCCCCGGGATGTAGTGTAGAATATTGTCCGAGTGTGTCGCTCTTCCAGCCCCACTCTCATTCCCGAACAAATAGGTCCACTTTGTTCTGCTGTCCTGTCTGTGAAGAGAGAGCGAGTGATGAAACAAGAGCATGGAATGCTTTCACCGCTAAGCATGCATCAGCCATGTTATGAAATGTCAGCCTGACACTGGCAGCAACAGAAATGTTAACGCTTTACAACCTAATTGCAGTGTGCTGAAGTGTTATGATCTTGTAAATCAACAACCATCATAGCAGTGCCGCGATAATAAAGATATGTTCATCACAAGAAGTGGCTGGCTGTATACGACATTCAATGGCCTCACTTTACACCTGAGAGGACAAAACAGCATATTATTATAAGAAGAGCAATGGTGGCCACACAAGAACAACCCAGCCGATTTGAGGAAGACTTAATGGAGATGGAGCTCAAACAAATGTCCACCAATGCATCTGAGAAGGTTGGGATAGTCAACTGATTAATTTTTCATGGATATTAAGAAGGCCAGTCAAACCAAACACTAGAGTGACTTGACATGGCAAATTCCAAAGAACTGGACATAAGCCTATGGTCTTGTACTTCAAGCAGTGTTCTCCCCAGGCTATTATAGCTGGGTGCTCCACCTGGCTAGTTTTGGTGAGCACCCAGCTGTCATCGCTCACCTCCTCCTATGCTGTAAGCAGAGCTGCGCAGAGAAATGCCAGTCTTTTTTTTCCATCGCACCCCACCTGGGCTTCTGAGGAGAACACTGTTCAAGGTACATTTGTCAAATGATGGCAAGAGGCTGTAATGCATCATTCCTTAGAAAAATCCAACGTGGCTCCTTTCCCTTAAACTTAGACAAATTTAACGTTTCGTCTCAATGGAACACAGTATGCTGCACAGCACTTGCTACAGTCGGCCTAAACAATCTCTAACAATTTTTTATGGAGCAACAATAGTTTACAGGGTGTGCCCTGCTTACGTCTGTTCTAGCAGATGTCCATCTGAGAGAAGCCATTGCCCACCCCTGCATACTCCGTTGTACGGGCAGTATTATGCTTGGTGCACACCATGCAATGTTCTAGTCAGACAGAAAATCTCCTTTCATTCGATAATTTTTAGAATGTCCAAACTAAAAAGGGATCAATTTTGTGCTGTACTGATCTCAAAATTGATCCATTTCTCAGTCAGAAGCAGATCAGACATGCTGGAAATTATCAGACAATTAAAAATTTCCTGTTGATCTGAACGGAAACAAATGTATTTGTTTCCCCTACACAAATAACCACTACAGATCAGCTAGCAATGCAATTTTATTCACACCTATAACAGAATACGTCAAAGCCAAATATCATAGTCTGCTCTGTCGGTAGTAGCAAACAGACAGGTCAGACTGAGTAAGCAGAGATAAAATTGCATACTTCAGCCATGCCCTGAAATGCAAAGATCCAGCAATTCCCATAGGAGAGATCGACTTGTAGGGTTGTAGGGATATGCAGACAGAAAACAAGCCAACTTCTTTCAGGCTCTATGCTTGCCAAGGCAAGTTAGTCATTGCTAGTTCAACAGAATTTCATACCCATACTTCTTACCACTTCTAGCTATTAAGTATCATGTGGCAAACCTCAGATGCTCTACAAGAGCTTTTTAAAGGGGAACTGAAGAGAGAGTTATATGGAGGCTGTCATGTTTATTTCCTTTTAATCAATACCAGTTGCCGGGCAGCCCTGCTGGTCTATTTCTCTGCAGTAGTATCTGATTAAAACCAGAAACAAGCATGCAGCTAGTCTTGTCAGATCAGACTTATAAGTCTGATCCACTGAAACACCTGATCTGCTGCATGCTTGTTCAGGGGCTATGGCTAATAGTATTAGAGGCAGAGGATCAGCAAGGCTGCCAGGCAACTGGTATTGTCTAAAAGGAAATAAACATGACAGCCTCTATATACCTCTCTCTTCAGTTCCCCTTTAAGTGATGGCTACTACTGATACTACAGATCTACTACAGAGACTGACAACACCAAAGTGGCTACATAAGAATTCACACACTGAGGAAGCACATGAGACACATACCCCAGCAGACATGCAAGTCCGTGTCTAAAAAGAGACGCAACCTGCACTACATTCCCGAATGCATGTGGTTTTACATTGAAATCAATGGCCACTGTAAGAAAAAAAACTGCTTTGCAAAATGCACTATTGTGCGGCAAAACTTTTGCGGTGATATCTGCAATTCCCGCAGATGCAAATGTGATCCCTCCCTCAGGCAGGGAGCACACATTTAAATCGCAACCACTTTGCAGCATACCAACAAGTAGGTGAAATCCGCTGCTCCTCAGACACTAGGAAAGTGCTGGAATTAGGCGACTTGACCCATAAAGACAGCAAAAAAGTCCGCACAAATTTCTTAATTAAATGGTGCTACGATTGAGGACCTGCGAGTCCGAAACAGCTTTTACCTGTATCAATAAAGTTGGGATTCCATTTAACTAAGGAATTTGTGTGGAACTTTCTCCTTTTTTGCCACTTTGCAGCATAGTGTAATGCTGGGAATACACGTTTCGTTTTTGCCTTCGTTTTAGCCTTCGATTCGTTCAGTAAACGAATCGAGTGTTGAAAACGTATGTGAAAATAGTCATAATCTCATTATAGTTTCGATTAATAGACCCCAAAAACGAACGACTAGTGATCGAACATGTTTGATATTATCTCTCTTTATCCATCTAAATGGAGCCATTGGTAGGCTTGATGGCTGTTCAGATCGATTATATGTTCGTTTATGTTAGTCCGTCCCTGTAAAAAGGGATTTTCGTTTCGTTTCTTTGCAGCCTTCGATTATTGGAAAAACGAAACCATCAGAATCGAAAAAAAAAACGAAACCGTGGGTGGTGATATTAACCGTACGTTCGATTATTTCGGGAACGAAAAGGACAAAAGGCACAATCGAAACGAAGGCTAAAACGAAGGCAAAAACGAAACATGTATTCCCAGCATAAGACACATGAAGAAATCATGTGTATACAATGTCTGTGGGCCGCTTAGTAAAACGCATAGCTCCACGATTTGCAATATGCGTTTTGAAATTGTACAGCCTTCTGTTTTTTTCTGCTTACCACAAGCTCGGCTTTCTGCCCAACTGCCAGCTAACTGTTAGAGCAGACCTGAACTCAGAACTTCCTCTCTGCTCTAATAGATTTGCAACAGCATAATACCCTTTAAAGAAAAACATTTCTTTGTTATGCTAAGTACACATGATGCAATTTTCTGACAGATTTACTGTCAGATCCATTATTTACAACATGTCCAATCTCTTTTCCAATCGATTTTCTATGAAAAATCAATCGGAAATCAGTTTAGACTTTTTGGAAATAAATGATCTGAACATAAATCTGCAGTTTGCCCATTTCCTGCTTTCCTGGAAGCAGACATTGTTAACATCCTGTGTTTAGCAATTAACCCTCTGCTGTGGCAGTCAGCTGACACAGCTGAGGGATCAAATTACAACTAGTGCTTTGTCACAGATTTGGGGTAGGGGGGAGGGATTAGACAAGCTGAACCCCCTAAATACATACAGGCTGCATATCTCTACTTTTTCCTTTTGTCCTGTGCAACAGTTTAGGTCCACTTTAAAAGGGGATGACGAGCAGACATGCTCCATTGTCACAACTACAACTGAGCACAAGATTTATTCAACGCAGCGAGACACCGAAGGGGACACCTGCGCTCAGGATACATTTTCATCGATTGCAAACTATTGTCACATACATCAAAGGTCTAGTGTGTGTCACAAGCTTAATAGAGTTGTGAGCTGCATGTGACAGAGTAACAAGCTTAAATACCATTAGGGCCAATAAATCATCTGTTTACAGTAACAGTTTGCAGGGGGAAGGGAATGCCCCCCAGGGGTTAATTGTCCCTGGACTCTAACTGCTTGAAACCTAATTACAAACTGTCAGCATGGTAAATGCATTATGTTGTGCAGAGGCATTAGACTTTTGCCACTTGTTCCTCACTGGTCCATGCATTAACAGGAGTGTTTTAATAGCTAAATTGATGACACTATTACATTTTAGAAGCATTTTTTAGCCTGCAGGTCTTCCGCAGGCTGTACACCTTCACTGCACACTACCCATAGACTTTGCCCTCAGCATTGTCCTCCTGGAATGCTGACACCGAAACTGCCCCCTTCCACAACAAAGGCAATGTCTCCAACTACCTCAACAGAAGTAATCCCAAGACATGCTGGGATCAGTATAGCATGCTCTGCAGTCCGCAGCACAGATTACAGAAGAAAGGAGTTGAAAGGGTTGGCATGGAGATTACAAAAAAAAACATACATGGTCCCAGGAACAGATATCTGAAATGTCCAAACATGGACAAGCAACTTTTTTTCTCTAAAGATAGTAAGCTTATGGAAAGTTCACTGAGTTTTGAATAAATACAGATCTCACTATAGCAGCACTTTAGTTAATGCTTTTGCCTACATAGCAGAGATCCTGCATATGAGACCCCAAATGGGCATTTGTAGGTTGGCCATATGTTTCCATGGCTTCCGGCCAACACATTCAAAAAGGTGCACAAAAGGCTCACCCAATAGGATTTAGCATAAATTTGTGACCATGATGAGCAAGAACATAAGATTGTGAGGCTTTTAGGGAACCCGAAAGACCTCTACTACATTACTGGAAGGACTTCTGTAAAAAAAAACAACTGTGCATTATTCTATCAAATACATTACTGATAAAAAGCAATGCACCAGTACAGAGGAGAGGTCATGTCACAGGCCCATTCAGATGCACGGTCAGGGAGCAGTATGGTTACCTCTTCACATGCACCTGTAACCAGGCACTGATAACTGCTTGGGACACACATGCACAAACGCTTCAACGTCAGCTGTAGCAGAAATAGGGAGACTTCGCCCAAGCGCCACACTACACCACAGCAGTCCATATTCATATGGTGTCAGCTTGGTGGGCCCATCAGATTCTCGTGAGGTGTTTGAAAGCACAGCATCTTCCTGACAGCCAGCTTTTAAAACAACTTCTATGAGCGTTCTTATTCATTTCAAGAGTACAGCCTGGGGGAGGCAGTTGATCAACAGTTGTTAGGTTGTCAACTGCCCCATAAAGAGGGCTTATAAATTCTTTAAAACAAAAAGTCATCTGTCTGAATGGGCCCTTAGGTAAAAATGTAAAGTCTACTTGAAATTTTCCAATGTAATTACAGGTATTTGGGACATGCACACAGTACGGTTACCAATATGTTCCAAACAAATTCCAATCCAAAGTGTAGTCTGTTAAAGTCCCTTTCACACTACGTTCTATTGCAGAATAATTCTGCATGACAACTCACTGCCCATGCAATTCTATGGGTCTTTTCACTCTTCTGTGTTGTAACGGATCGCATTATTAAAGTTTATGTCCAGTCTCCATTGCAGTTTACACATTATAACACGTGCATTCTGCAATGTCCAGTGTGTATCCAGCCTTAAACTAGGTTCACATTGTGAACTATGTTGCGATTCTGGTAAAAACTCAAATGCAGCTGAAAAGTCACATCGTACACTATGCGGCCATTGCAATGCAAACAGTGAAGCCTACAATGAATAAATGTACAAATCAATGAAAAGTATGCTTCACTGCCTATGTTAATGCGTGTTTTATGTGGTAACACACTGCATTCGGACACTGTAGTCTGTTGGCTCACGTCGCACCAGATGCATTCTGAATGTCGCATAGACTTACTATTGCAGCGTGATACTAATCATTAAAAGAAATGTAACACAAAGTGAATGAGAGGTTTACTAGGTGTGTGAGATAGTGGAGCTCACATGGAGAATGCAAGAACCAAGTGTCCCATTAATACTCCACAAAGGATCCATTCTCTATAGTAGTGACAGCTCTGCTTGCCAAGACATCCCGCAGCAGCTGTTTGTTCTTCCACAAGTGTTCCTGGGTGAGACTCTTGTAAAAAGTTTCCTCGCTCCAGTCGTCCCACACACACAATGGATATGTAAATGGGGGGTACTAAAATCCCAACGTCTGCAACTGCTCACCCAACCGAACAGGCGAGCATCCAAACCACTTCCCAGAGTTCCCAAGCACTTTACAGAGAGAGCACTGCCTGGGCACGTTCCGACCCAGCAGCTAAAGGGTCTGAGAAAACTATCACCAAAGTTGCAAACTGATACCAAAATTGCAAAGGTAAAAAAAGGGATTACAAAATATATACGTTAGCAAATATGAAATAATTATCATAATATTTTAAGATTAAAAAAATGGAAAAGTGTGAATGAATGGTGGCCACCGGCACTTACTCTTTTTGCACGGAGTTCTTTCTGCTGAAGGAGTATCTGAACTGGCGGTGAGGCTGCGGGACACAGCTCAAGTTCCCCATCCTAAGCACTAGCACTGCTGATCTGATCTGAGAGCACAGGCTGCAGTGTGCTCCCAGCTCATCCTCGCTTCCGCTCACACATGTGGGTGTCACCCTGTGCTGGGCGAGCAGCAATCATCACTGAATGCCCCCGGCAGCATGCGCCTCAGCGCCCCCTACCGGAAGGCCGGCTGTAGGGGTGAGGACCGGGGAATCCCTGCCGTGCTACATTTACTCACGCTTGCCCAATATCCTCCCTTGCTGTAAAGCCTGCAGGAAGAATGCAGATAACCGCCTTATGCAAATACACGGAGATTGGGGTTGATTCAGGAAGGGCAGAGAACATTATAAAGTAATGCTGGGAAACGGTGATAATCCAGTAAATGTAGGCTTGATTTTTTTTTATTTTTTTTACTATAGTCTTGTAGAAATATGACAACCATTGCATGGGACATACCAGGACATAGTGCTGACAAGCTAGTAAATTAAAGAGAATCCGTATTGTTAAAATCACACAAAAGTAAACATACCAATGCGTTAGGGGACATCTCCTATTCCCCTCTGTCACAATTTCGCTGCTCCCCGCCGCATTAAAAGTAGTCAAAAACAGTTTTAACAAGTTTGTTTATAAGCAAACAAAATGGCCACCAAAACAGGAAGTAGGTTGATGTACGGTATGTCCACACATAGAAAATACATCCATACACAAGCAGGCTGTATACGCCCTTCGTTTTGAATCTCAAGAGGTCATTTGTGTGTTTACCTTCTTCCCCCTGCAGCTCTCAGGGCTCTTTCACACCTGCACAGATTTTGTGCGTTAACGCAAACGGCTAACGTTTGCGTTAACCAAGGTAAAATGAAAGTCCATAGACTTTCATTTTACCTTTCACAGCCCACGCTGTGTTTCGATGCGTTGCGGTTCCGACGCACCCGGGCGCAGTTTTTCGTCCAACACAACCGCGAGCCGGCGGTTTCTGTCGGGTTTAATTACCAGCTACCGCCGCTGATTGCGTCGCACCGCAGATACCCGACGTCATGCCGCAGGCAGACAATGCGTGCAGGAGAACGGCTCCTGCACGCGTTATCTGATGTGAAAGAGCCCTCATGCACTGAATAGTGACAGGCTGAGATCGTTTCTTCCTGCAGACAGCTCTGCCCATGTCTGTAATTCCTCAGTATGTGTCAGCCAGCTCCTTTCACAACCCCCTCGTACACACGAGGCGCAAATGTTGCCAGTCGCAACAAAAAAACAAAAAAAAGCAGCGACAGCTCGTCACCAGGTCCCTCCGTGCTGCAGCCGTATACACGGCTCACAGAGGGAAAGAGATGCGGCGGATACTGTCGCCGAAGGTTCCTCCCCCTGCCGGAAGCGCAGTCGATGGTAAGTGTGTTGCTGTCGCTAGTCCGTATACACACGGCGGACTAGCGACACTTGCGGCGATGTTGCGGCGACAGCTGTAGCAGGCGAATGACCGCACCAATCGTCTGGCGACAGCTCCGACGGGCGACAGTTCGGGGCGCGCGCGTCATACACACGGGCGACCTGTCGCCGCAAAACGCGCGTGCCACGTGGTATGGGCCATTACAGAGGACGATTTATCCAGCTGTCTTCTCTCACTGATAAGAGAGCAGAGACGCTGCTGGCTTATGTAAATAACACACACACATGGGAGTGTGCATAGAGGGGCCTGGAGAGGGGTGTGCATAACAGATCAGCACAGAAGAGTTGGCAGCCTTCCAGACACAGGGCGACAAGTCCGACAGGGGAAAGATATATTGATTTATTACAGAGACGGTGATAGTAGAAAGTGCTGCAGTAAGCCAGAGCACATTAAAATAGGTTTAGGAACTTGTAGGATGGTAGAAAAAAGTATAAAAATAATGCCGCCGCCGGCCGTATCGCTTGCCCTAGCATTTCGGCCGGCATTGCCCACAGTTTTCGCACGGGAGGCAACGAATCCCATAGCCGTGCATGGTACAGCTTCTACGATTCGTCTGCGTTCCCGCCGACCCGGAAGTGCTGCCGCTCGTCTCCCAACCGCGTGCGGTGGCTAGTGGAAACGGGCCCTTAAACAAAGAACATTTATTTGTTACAGCTGATACAAATACTAAAATAAATCTGCAGTTTCTACTTCCTGATTCATGGAAGCAGACATATTGTTTACAACCTATGCTTTCAAATGGGGTTAACTGTGTATCTGCCATAGGCAGTCATGTGACACGAGAGGATCAAATTACAACTTGTGATTACGCACAAATTAGCAGGAATTAAACAGGCTAAACTCTCTAAATACATACAGGGTGCATTTTGCTACGTTTTCCTTCTGTCCTGTGCAAGAGTCCTGTCCTGTGCAAGCACATTAGACTGACTATGGTAGGCATGGACGTTTCTAGCCTTTTTGTCACTCCAGGAAAGAAGTCCTGTCCCACTGGAAAAAAAAAACACACACACACACGTCCAGTGCAAAATGGCACGGCTGAAAAATGGCGCATGGTGCCGCTGATAACTGCCACGAAAAACACTATCGTTTTAATGTATTGTAAGTCACAGAAATTTTGGGTGCCTGCGGCTGCCAGATTCCTGAGAGCGTCCACCTGCCCTGTGGGACATGCGGTATAGCTGAAATTCACAGGATCGCAATTCCACAGTCAAGCTAGCCAGTAGTGTTTTAGCCCAAATTTACTGCTGTGATCGTTCGGTCAGCGGCATGCGTTATTTCCTGCATACTAGGCAATCGGTGTTGTACACAAAATTATTATTATTTAGTATTTATATAGTGCCAACATCTTCTGCAGTGCTGTATAGAGTATATTGTCTTGTCACTTAACTGTCCCTCAGAGGGACTCACAATCTAATCTCTACCATAGTCATATGTCTATGTATGTATCGTGTAGTGTATGTATCGTAGTCTAGGGCCAATTTAGGAGGAAGCCAATTAACTTATCTGTATGTTTTTGGGATGTGGGAGGAAACCGGAGTGCCCAGTGGAAACCCATGCAGACACAGGGAGAACATACAAACTCTGTGCAGATAAGGCCCTGGTTAGGATATGAATCGGGGACCCAGCACTGTAAGACGAGTGTGCTAACTACTATGCCACTGTGCTGCCCAATTTATAGCTGCACATGGATAGTCCGTGTAGTTTGTTATTTACCATCACGCTGGGCTCCGGGTCCGGCTGGCTTCACTGAACTTCCTGTCCCGGCAGGAAGTTTAAACAGTAGAGCGCCCTCTACTGTTTAAACCTTCCCCTGACAGGAAGTTCAGTGAAGCCAGCTGGACCCGGAGCCCAGCGCGGAGAAGACAGCAGAGATCGGGGAAGTCGCGTCAGCCGGAGCAGGTAATGAATAGTCGGGGGGGGGGGGGGGGACGGTGGGCGGCAGCTTCACAGATTGTGATTGGTTTCAGGCTGAAATCGATTCACAATCTGTTTGCAGTAAAGGCAGCCATACCATCCCTCTCTGATCAGAATCGATCAGAGAGGGATCTATCTGTTGGTCGATCTGATGGCAAATCGACCAGTGTATGGCTACCTTTAGTCTAAGGGCTGGAACCCACAAGAGCGTTTTTTTGAGCATTTTGGCAGCGCTGCGATACGCTAGCGTTTTGCCAAAACGCTCAGCTGATGTTAATGGATGGGGCAACTTCCACAGGAGCGTTTGCGTTTCCCAGAAACGCAAACGCAGGACATGCAGCATTTTGGGAGCGTTAGCGCTTCAATGTAAAGTATTGAAACGCTAGCAGAAACGCTCAGCAAAACCTAAACTGAGCGGTTCTGCTAGCGTTTTGCGGTTCAGCACACTGTAACAAAATGAAAAATAATTCACAGGACCAATCAGGATAAAAACGCAAAACGCAAAACGCTAGGCACCCGCTGGGGAAAAAAATACAATGTTGCAAAACACAACCCAAAACGCGCATGAATCCGCTTGCAAACCGCTCAGACAAAACGCTAGCGGTTGCGTTTAGCGTTTGCGGTTTGCAGTGGGTTCCAGGCCTAAAGGTGTGTACACACGCACTACAGAAGCCAACGACGGGTCCGTCAGACCCTCCAGCTGGGCAGACTTTTAGCAGAGTGTAGTGCGCGTGTACTCACTGTCGGCGGACTGATAAGGCTGTTCATGAACGATCAGTTCAACACACATTATGTATACAATACACGTGCTGGTCATATAATGTGCACAACACTGTTTGTGTAATACGTATTATATAACCAGCGTGCGCATTGTATACATAACACAAGTTATGTTATATGTACAGTGGGTGTAACGTTAATGGCATAACTAGCAGTAGAGTTGCCATGTACTGTCTGTGCGCTGAAATTTTACTGGAGTTTTGTGAATCAACCACATTGGTTTTTTTATTCACTTACTGTATTTGCCGCTGCATAAGACACACTTTTTCTCCCCCAAAAATGGGGAGAAAAAATCCCTGCGTCTTATACAGCAAAGGCAGGGAATCCCGACTTCCGAACGCCCGCCAATATGAACCGCTGACCCGCCGCCATGTCTGGGATTCCCTGCATGTGTGCATGGTAATAATTGGTTTTAAACAGGGAAATACACTTGAACCTATTTTGGTTCCTGGACGTAGAAACTACGTCCAGGAACCATGCGCGCTACCGCGGCCGATCGCGCGGGTGCACGCGCACTCCCGGCCGCGGATTCGGTAGCCAAGGAATCAATGTATCGGGCTATGGTGCCCGATCACTGATTCCTCTCCCCCGCTGAAAAAGCGACAGCTTCTCTCGGAAGCTGTGCCTTTTCTGGCTGTTCCCTCCCCGATGAGTCACTCTAAGCGTGTGTTACGCTTATGCTGGATACACACGGTGCGTTCGTGCACTCGATTTTCCCGTCGATTCCCGTCGATTCATTTATTTCCAACATGTCCGATTTGGATTTCGATGGATCGTTAGGTCGATTCGGCATACTTTGCATGCGAATCGACCTAACGATCCATCGAAATCCAAATCGGACATGTTGGAAATAAACGAATCGACGGGAATCGACGGGAATCGACGGGAAAATCGAGTGCACGAACGCACCGTGTGTATCCAGCATTAGAGTGACGTCATGTAAACAAACTCACGGCCACCATCTTGTGGCCAAAAAGTAAAACTACAACTGTAAGGAAAAAAAAATAAAAATAAACATACATTTACATTATAAATCTATTGTTTACCTCCCACCCTCCCAAAACTACCCAAATAAATTGTTTACTATAAAAAAAAAAACCATTACAATAAAAAAAAAAAAAAAATATGTAAATATTTACCTAAGGGTCTAAACTTTTTAAATATCAATGTAAAGATGAAATATTTCTATATATTTTTTTATTTTAAACTTGTAAATAGTGATAGATGCAAAATGGAAAAAATGCACCTTTATTTCCAAATAAAATATTGTCGCCATACATTGTGATAGGGACATAATTTTAATGGTGTAATAACCAGGACATATGGGCAAATACAATACGTGAGTTTTAATTATGGAGGCATGTATTATTTTAAAACTATAATGGCTGAAAACTGAGAAATAATGAATTTTTCCATTTTTTTCTTATTCTTCCTGTTAAAATGCATTTACAGTAAAGTGGCTCTTAGCAAACTGTACCCCCCAAAGAAAGCCTAATTGGTGGTGGAAAAAACAAGATATAGATCAGTTCATTGTGATAAGTAGTAATAAAGTTATAGGCTAATGAATGGGAGGTGAACATTTCTCACGTGAAAATGACGGAACGCGAATGGGTTAAGCAATCGCAGAGGTGATGGTCAGTCCCAATGGCACTGGCGGTGGTGGTACCACTGGAGGAGAATGAGTGGGCGACGCCACAAACACACCCAGAGAGGTTTTTGTAATTTTTTTTTTCTTGCATTGATAGCAATGTAGCAAAGTTGTCCGATAAATTAGCCCAAAAATTGTAACATCCATGGACCCTGGTGGTGGGTACACACAGACTGCTGTTGTCGCTAAATATGACATGAGAGGCGGCAGCAGGAGGACTAAGCAGCACTCTACAGCAGCACAGAAGAAGAGTATGGCACCTCATTGGTGGCACCACAGCACAATAAATCAGCCCAAAAATTGTAGCATCCGTGGACCCTGGTGGTGGCTGGGTACACAGACTGCTGTTGTCGCTAAATATGACATGAGAGGCGGCAGCAGGAGGACTAAGCAGCACTCTGCGGCAGCACAGAAGAAGAGTATGGCCCCTTACTGGTGGGACCTCAGACTTTTGTAGTTAAATACAACACGATCATGACTGTGAATGCATTGTGAATATTCTTATTCACGGCATTGCCGTGGCCGACTTCCGTGATCCAGAACTGATCACGGCGTCAAATACCATAGCCGAATAGTGAAAAAATGCTTGTGAATCACGGCTAATCCATGATCACTGAAAATTTTCTGCCCAACACTGCTTAACTGTCAATTCTTCCTGTTGATTGACTGTACCTGATTACAGTATTTAGCAGATGGCTTAGTCACATTCATGACATATGCTGAATGTTGCAAAATCACACCATCATTCACATCAGCTATAATTACTGTCCACTAGTTATTCAGACACGATCGAGAGAGGATTTCTGGGTGTTTGCAAATTTTCTTCATTAATTATACCAAGGAGATAATAAGACCATTGTAAACAAATTATGGACAATAAACAATCTGACCCTTTATACTTTAGTGATGGTCCTGCTGATTTGACTTTTAGCATGCAATGATCTCTCTAATGGCCTCTCTAATCAGTAACACACACACACACACACACTCTGACCAAAGAAATGTAACAAAGGGTGAGAATGCAAGGTTAGGGCTGGTGCACACCGAGCGGCTTTTTGGGCGTTTTCAGATCCGCTTGCGGCTGCGGATCTGCTTGGTCAATGTATCTCAATGGGGTGGTGCACACCAGAGCGGCAGGCGTTTTGCAGAAACGAAAAATGCCTGGGTGAGGCATTTTTTGGATTGCGGATGCGTTTCTGCCTCAATGTTAAGTATAGGAAAAACGCAAACCGCTCTGAAAAACGGCACTTCAGAGCGGTTTTGCAGGCGTTTTTGTTACAGAAGCTGTTCAGTAACAGCTTTACTGTAACAATATATGAAATCTACTATACTGAAAACCGCAGCAGCAATCCGCAAAACGCTAGCAAAACGCCTCATAAAAATAAAAAAAAGCGTTTAAAAATCTGCTAGCGTTTTGCGGATCTGCTAGCGGGTTTTGGTGTGCACCAGCCCTAAATGAGTTGTTGGGTAAGACCCTTAGGTGCGCATTGTTGCCATATCACCACAAGATCAGGTGTTCCTGTGCGGATGGGCAGTATGCATCCATTGCACTTGTCTTCTCTTCTTTTTTTTTATTGACTTCCTATTGAGGGGGAAAGAAAAACAACAATTCAAAATGGATTTGTACAGGTGATTGCTATTGTTATTATTTTTAGATAAACTTTATGATAGATCTACTTAGTGCTTGCTCAGATTACTCCAAGGTTCATGTTTATTTTACTAATGGTCTTCAGAATGATCATGTAACAGTGCAATCTTGAAAAAGGAAGAGACCAATGCATCCTGTGCTCCCTAAGCTGTGCCCTGCTGGATCTCCCTGTATTCTATGATGGCACTGTTCTGCTTTGGAGTGGAGTGAATACTAGAATATAAAAAAGCGCACCGTAGCATAAAATCACAGGGGACTTTATTGCACAAAAAAGAAGTCTACTTACAAGAATTCAGTATACAAACACATTAATCCAAATTAGGACTAGACCACATCACATCAATTGCGACGGTTATCCGAACGCAATTGATGTGCGCAGACCTCCCATGCATGTACAGAAGACCCATACTGAACCCGACTCAGCCTGTTACCGGGGCTGATCGCGGCTGAATGGCAGACCATGGGAAGACAGTGTTTTTATGCTGCTGGAGGAAGCCGCGGGTGAGTATCAAATCTTCATTTTATCAGATCTCTGGTACACATTAAAGTAGCCTTAAAGTCTACCTGGGCCTGGCATGGGAGAAATGTTACATTTTACCTACCTTCCAATATAAAACGCATAAAAAAAAAAAATACTAAAAAGCAATGCCTCTGTGTCACCATTGACTTTTATTATGTGCGTTTTAGATGCGTTATGGAAAACTATGCAGCAAGACCAGCGTTTTTGAAAACGCACAAAACAGATCGCAAGCATATGCGTTTTTTCATGCGACCCATTGACTTGCATTATGTGTGTTTTGCGCTGTGTTTTCCGCAACACTAGCATTTCTGCCTAGTGTGTTCCTACCCTGAAGGGGAAAAGTCTCATTGAATGTTGCTTCACATTGCATACAGTGAAGCATACAGTCAATGAAAGATATACTTCCCTGCCACTTTTACCACATGTGTTATGCTGAAACACTCTGCGTGATGCATGTTGTGGTACTGGAATTCACTGGATCACATCCCACCATATGCACTCTGAATGTCGCATAAACTCACAATGCTGTGTGAACAGGGTTGCCACCTCATCCCTTTAAATACCAGCACCAGGGTTGCTCGCCAGAGATCGCAAATTCGAATTTACCCGTGATCACGGGTAGATTTTCATGATTGCAGAACTCGAATTCGAAGAGCGATACTGCTCCCGAATTTGAATGTACCCGAATAGTCACTCTTGAATTCGGCCGTGATCACGGGTGTTAACGCATGATCACGAATTCGGCTTCAGTATCCAGGGGATGACGTCATTGGGCCAATCAGAAGGCCCCCAGTCGAGACCCTTGCAACCAATCAGAGGAGGGGAGCCTGGCCCTCCCCTCCTCTATATAAGGAGACGGCCATCTTATGGAGCGCGTCCTTGCTTGTGACTCTGCGGTCCTGAGAGCATCTCCAGTGCTGCTGTGTGTCTTAGCAAATGCTTTTCAACTGTTTAACACATCGCTTTACCTCCTGAACACATTCTTAACACCTTTATTGTACTCATTTATAGATAGCTAGTGATTTGATTGTTGTAGTTCAGTCAGCTAGTGTAGTGTATATACTGTATACTGTGCTAGGCTAGTGTTAGGTCTGTGTGCAGGCTAGGCCTGCTAGCCTAGGTAGCTTTAGCCTACTGTGATGATCCGCTCAGCTGGCTGCACAGGCAGACAGCTGTTTGTCCATTCCTCTAGTCTGTGGGCTGCAGGTCTCTGGAACAGAGACCTGTCTTTCCATTGCAAGTTTCTGGTCTGTTCTCTTGCTGGGGAATTTGCATACATTCGTTATGCAAATCCCCTACCTGCCTTCTTTGATGACTGGCACTATAAGAGCTTTATGTTTCCCAGAAGGCTTTGCTGGTCATTTCCCTTCCATGGTCTGTTCCTGATGGACACTGCTGGAGTGTCAGCCATTGCTATCTAGTATAGTTAATTCCTGGGGGTTGCTTTAGGCTCCCCTTCTAGCCCAGTCAGGTTGTATTATCTGTATTGCCTGTTCTGTCTTGTCTTGCCTGTTGCCATTGTCCTGTCCCAATGGTGGTCGACAGGAAATGGTTCTGATCTCTGTTCTTGGAGTGTAGCTGGTGCAGCGGTTGCTACCAGCTATCTCTTCTGTTCTGTCTCCTGGGATCGCGCTAGCTACTTTTCGCTAGCGCTGGGGATCCTTCTGTTCTGTCTTCTGGGATCGCGCTAACTACTTTTCGCTAGCGCTGGGGATCCTTCTGTTCTGTCTTCTGGGATCGCGCTAGCTACTTTTCGCTAGCACTGGGGATCCTTCTGTTCTGCTACTCTGTACCTGGATCGCGCTAGCCACTTTTCGCTAGTGCTGTGGATCCTATCTCTCGCTTGTCCCTGTTTTCGTGTGTCTGTCTCGTCTGCTACGCTTGCTGGAGGCTCGGTGAGGTAACCGTTAAGCAAGCGCTCGTGTC
Organism: Hyperolius riggenbachi; assembly: GCF_040937935.1. NCBI lineage: Eukaryota > Metazoa > Chordata > Amphibia > Anura > Hyperoliidae > Hyperolius > Hyperolius riggenbachi. The sequence goes on along the minus strand of NC_090651.1, from coordinate 255,476,037 downwards.
CTCTGTTTCATGTTTGTCTGTTAATGGTTAGTTAGGCGTGCTTGTCTCTATTGTGCTTATCACGTGGAGATCGCGCATAACCGCGTGCACTGTTGCGAATGAGTGCGGTGTTCGCGGTTATCTAGCGTTTGTTGTTTTCCGTATCTCCTTATTGTATTATTTGCTGTGCCTTTGCTACTCTCGTATTCTATTCTGTTCTGCCTTGTGTCACGTCTGGCGATCGCACCTCTCGCGATCGTGTTCCTATTTCGTATCTGCTGTTGTGTGTGCGCGGTCGCGGGGTGGCGACTGGATTGGCGCACACACATACAACCTGTCCCTTTGCTCAATCTCATTCGCAATCGCCTCTCTTGCGATTGCGTTCTGCGCTTCGTACAATTCCTGTCTGGCACTTGTGGAGGTACAGAGGATTGGTTCCTCTGCACTCCCCAGCGCCATCTGCCGACAGGAATTTCCCTCTACAGGTGCATAGCACCTTTTGCTGGGTGCCTGCAAATATACGCTTGTGGAGGATTTCCGCCGTGTCAGCGCACGCGTTGTGCACTGATCACGGAGAAAGTTCCACAATCGTTACACCTACTACTAGCTTAGGTAGGTTAGGGATTATAGTTAGTTGTGTACTAGTACTAGTTTAGTTAATTTGTACTGTTAGTCTGTGAATTTATTAGCTTCAGTACTGTGTTAGTTACTGTAAAGGCCAGCATCTGTTGTGATCTGTGACTGTCATCTGCCCGACCCTATTGATTGCATGCGTGTGTGACAGACTTTTATTGTCACTCACTGTCTGTCACAGAGTTAGTTATCGACTACTGCACTACTACTAGGGGTTATAGTTAGTTGTTACCTACATTCTAGTTTACTTAATTTGTACTGCTATTGCTATAGTCTGTGAGTTTATTTAGTGCCGCAGGCTTCACTACTACTGTGTAAAAGTTACTTCACAGGCCACTAGGCCAGGCCAGCATCTGTTGTGATCTGTGACAGTCATCAGCCCGACCCTATTGATTGCGTGCGTGTGTGACAGACTTTTATTGCCACCGTCTGTCACACGCGTTAGTTATCAAAGCCTCAATTTTTTAATTGATTTTAACTGTATGTTGATTATTGTGAATTGGTCCATAATAAAGTTTTTTGCATTTTCTTGGATCATGTTGAGGCCCTGTTTTCAAACTTGTTTGCTCTGTGTTTACTAAGTCTTGTACTTTAGTTTTTAGGGCCCAAAAGAGTTGTGTTTTTCATGAGGAGCCTTATGCTCTCATGTCATACATTCCAACTCTGATCCTAACATATCGAGGACTGCCTCTTTTTGTCTACAATCACACGCGTTAGTTATCGACTACTACTAGGGGTTATAGTTAGTTGTTAGCTACGTACAATTTACTTAATTTGTACTGCTATAGTCTGTGAGTTTATTTAGTGCCGCAGGTTTCACTACTACTGTGTAATAGTTACTTCTCAGGCCAGTGGCCACTAGGCCAGGCCAGCATCTGTTGTGATCTGTGACTGTCATCTGCCCGACCCTATTGATTGTGTCTGTGTGTGACAGACTTTTGTCACTGTCTGTCACACCAGTTAGTTATCCACTACTGTAGACTGCACTACTGTTAGTACTGCTACTATTAAAAAAAAAAAAAAAAAAAACTTTCTTTTTTTTTTTGTCACTCACCACCAGTCACCACCAACCCATACTCTTTATTAAAGTTTACATCCTTTCCCGCTATATATATATATATATATATATATATATATATATATATATATATATATAAATAATATATATATATATTTGTTTTTTTAATTGTGTTTGTATATTATTGCACAATGACTGGCAGAGGTAGAGGGCGAGGCACCACCAGGAGAGGCAGCGCCATTGCTGCAGCCACTGGCAGCACCAGCAGGCCTGTGACTGGTCCGCTGCCAGCCACTGACCGCAGAGTTGTGGAGGAGGGAGCAGAGGTGCAGCAGCAGCGTGTTGCGCCCATCTTTGAGACGGGTCGTCGCCCCCGGCCCATTGCGGAGAGTCAGGCGCAGGCTGTCGTGGAAATGATGGCGGAGCAGCAAGCCACCGTTTCCAGCCAGACCTCCAGCACCAGCGAGACCAGTGCCACCACCAGCACTCCAGTCCACAGCAGGCCTCCACCACCGCTTGAGGTCACATCGACCCCAACGACCAGCCTGCCATCACTGAGCTCGCTCTTCACCCCAGGGACCGCCAGCATTTTGAGGGATGTTGTGGAACAGTTTGAGGAGGAGATGATGGGGCATGCAAGGAGGAGGTGGAGGAGTTTGTTGTTGGCGCACAACAACCAAAATTTCATGAGGTGGAGGAGGGGCCTGATGTAGGGGATGTTGGGGCAGAGGAGTTGGTTGAGGGCTCAGAGGAGATGTTTGGGGATGATGATGATGATGAGGTGGGGGACCGTCCCTATGTGCCACCACCACAGTTGGGTGAAGGCAGCTCATCATTGGAGGAGGAGGGGTCTCTGGTACAGAGGCGCGGCAGCAGCATGGTGGCCAGCACAGGGCGTGGAAGGCAGGAGCCACAGCCTGCTGCTTCAGCCGCTACCCCCACCCACACCAAAGCTCCTCCAAGCAAAGGGAAAGAAAAACAGCCCTCCAAAGGCAAAAAAACTCCCCAGCCCTCAAGCTTGAAGGACAAGTTGAAATCCCCAGTCTGGCAGTACTTCACTGTGTGCATTGACGACAAGCCATTTGCCACAGTTGCGGTGCCAGCCTGAGCAGAGGTCGCGATCTGAACAAGTTGGGTACCTCGTGCCTGCAGACCCACTTGGAGACCAAACATTTTCAGGACTACAGTGAGTTTCTGAAGCTGAAGGACTGTGGCGCAGGCAGTGGTTAGAGCCAGGCAGCCACTGCACAGACTTCAGCAGCATCAGCAGCAACCAACCCTCCCCCCCAGGCAGCCAGTCCTCAGTGGCCTCATCTGCTCCCTCCACAGTCGCCTCCTCATCCTCACATGCAGGCAAACGCCGCCAGACCCTACTCAGCGAGTCCTTTCCCGGTGTAACCAAGGTTCTGCCTCCCACCAACAGGCGCATCTGGGTTCTGAACGGGTTGCTTGCCCGGGCCATGTGCTCCCAGCTCCTGCCATACTTCTTTGTGCAGAAAGGGAGTGACATGAGAAGGCTAAAATACGGCATCCCGGAGTTGCAAATCCCAAGCCGCCACTACCTCTCCCACACGACTATCCCAACACTGCACATCTTTGCTATGGCGAACGTGGGCCACTCGCTCGATCACGCCGTGAGTGAGCGGATCCACATCACCATGGATTCATGGAGCAGCCGTTTTGGGACAGACCGCTACCTGTCCTTCATGGCCCACTGGGTCAGCCTGGTGGAATGCGCCAGCGAGGAGGCAGCAGGTCCATCCTCGGGCGCATCAGCGGCACCAGTTGTCCACTATGTGGTGCCACCACCATTAGCTATTACGCCACTACAATAGCTACATTTTGTTGTAAAAAAAAAAATTCTAAGGTGTCTGGGTTAAAAACTGTGCTGTCCCAGTTGTGTATTGGACACAATGTGGGCTTCACGACTGCTGTCCAGAACCACCTGCTGTTGGTGTTTATTTACAGCCGTGTTACCACCGCTAGGTACCATGGCCCGTTACATTGCCTGCTGCTACACGTCACTCCTCCTCCTCCTCCTGCTGCTGTATTTAACCTCCTGCTGTCTGTGTTCCCACCGCCAAGGTCCACAGAATTATACGCTGCTGCCATGCACCACTAGCTATGCATTTTGTTGTTAAAAAAAATTAAAAAAAATTCTGAGGTGTCTGGGTTGAAAACTGTGCTGTCCCAGTTGTGTATTGGACACAATGTGGGCTTCACGACTGCTGTCCGGAACCTCCTGCTGTTGGTGTTTATTTACAGCTGTGGTACCCCCGATAAGTACCATGGCCCGTTACATTGCCTGTTGCCACACGTCACTCCTCCTCCTGCTGCTGTATTTAACCTCCTGCTGTCTGTGTTCCCACCACCAGGGTCCACAGAATTATACAAAGAACCAGGTGAAGAAGAAGAAGAACCAGGTGCCAGTGAAGAAGAAGATGATGGAGATGATGGTGATGAGAAAGAAGATGGTAAAGCACAAAAAGAAGAGGTGACAAAAAAGATGGAGAGAAGAAAAAGAAGAAGGTGAAGGTGAAGACAGTGAAGAAGAATAAACAAGAAATGCAAAAAAAAATTTTTCCATCAATTTTTTTTTAACCTATTTTAGTTCCTGGACATAGAAACTACGTCCAGGAACCATGCGCGCTCCCGCGGCCGATCGTGCACGTGCACGCTCGCTCCCGGCCGCGGCTCGTTAGCCAGGCAATCAGTGAATCGCGCTATGGTGCCCGATCACTGATTCCTCTCCCCCGCTGAAAAAGCAACAGCTTCTCTCGGAAGATGCGCTTTTTCTGGCTGTAGCGTCCCCCATGCATCTCTCTAAGCGTATGTTACGCTTAGAGTAATGTCATGTAAACAAACTCATGGCCGCCATCTTGTGCCAAAAAGTAAAACTACAACTAAAAGTAAAAAAAATAAAACTCAAACACACATTTACATTATAAATCTATTGTTTACATCCCACCCTCCCAAAACTACCCAAATAAAATGTTTAATATAAAAAAACAAAAAACATTACAATAAAAAAAAACATGTAAATATTTACCGAAGGGTCTAAACTTTTTAAATATCAATGTAAAGATGAAATATTTCTATATTTTTTTTATTTTAAACTTGTAAATAGTGATAGATGTAAAAACGGAAAAAATGCACCTTTATTTCCAAATTAAATATTGTCGCCATACATTGTGATAGGGACATAGTTTTAACGGTGTAATAACCAGGACATATGGGCAAATACAATACGTGAGTTTTAATTATGGAGGCATGTATTATTTTAAAACTATAATGGTTGAAAACTGAGAAACAATGAATTTTTTCCGTTTTTTTCTTATTCTTCCAGTTAAAATGCATTTACAGTAAAGTGGCTCTTAGCAAAATGTACCCCCTAAAGAAAGCCTAACTGGTGGCGGAAAAAACAAGATATAGATCAGTTCATTGTGATAAGTAGTGATAAAGTTATAGGCTAATGAATGGGAGGTGAATATTTCTCAAGTGAAAACGACGGAACGCGAATGGGTTAATTACACCTATTTAATTGTGATTTCCCTTAAAAAAAAAAACTGCTTTAAGGCCATCCGAATTCATGAACACGAATTCAATTACCGATCACGACTCAAATTCGAATCAAATTCTATGGTCGCGATCATGGCCAAACCCGAATTTGACCCGGACCCGAATTTTAATGTACTTGTAACGATTGTGGAACTTTCCCCGTGATCAGCGCACAACGCGTGCGCTGACACGGCGGAAATCCTACACAAGCGTATAATTTGCAGGAACCCAGCAAAAGGTGCTACGCACCCGTAGAGGGAACATTCCTGTCAGCAGATGGCGCTTGGGAGTGCAGAGGAACCAATCCTCTGTACCTCCACAAATGCCAGACAGGAATTGTACGAAACGCAGAACGCAATCGCAAGAGAGGCGATTGCGAATGAGAATGAGCAAAGGGACAGGTTGTATGTGTGTGCGCCAATCCAGTCGCCACCCCGCGACCGCACACACACAACAGCAGATATGAAATAGGAACGCGATCGCGAGAGGTGCGATCGCCAGACGAGACACAAGGCAGATCAGGACAGAATACGAGGGTAGCAAAGGCACAGCAAATAATACAATAAGGAGATACGGAAAATAACAAACTCCAGCAGTGTCCATCAGGAACAGACCATGGAAAGGAAATGACCAGCAAAGCCTTCTGGGAAACATAAAGCTCTTATAGTGCCAGTCATCAAAGAAGGCAGGTAGGGGATTTGCATAACGAATGTATGCAAATTCCCCAGCAAGAGAACAGACCAGAAACCTGCAATGGAAAGACCGGTCTCTGTCCCAGAGACCTGCAGCCCACAGACTAGATGAATGGACAAACAGCTGTCTGCCTGTGCAGCCAGCTGAGCGGATCATCACAGTACCCCCCCCCCCCCCCCCCCCTCTAGGGATGGATTCCAGACATCCCTCAAAACTGGTATCATCACAAAACTCTAACTGAAGACTCATGAAGGTCGGGACAGCCCGACAAGGCCCAATTCCAGAGTCAGTCCATCCGAAACCGACCTCATCGGAAGCAGAAGCCACCGAAACATGCCCATCAGCACTACAAGTCTCAGCGTAACACCCATCAGGACTGTGGACACCAGAGAAGAAGCCCTCGACACCCTCCAGACAATACCCACCACCTTCCAAGGAGCGTCCAAGAATACCAAACCTGCCGCAATACCTGTTCGAAGTGTCCCTTACAACACCAAAGCCATTGCTGATCGTATTCAGGGCACCAAGCAAAACCTTTCCCGGAATCTCCCAGAACGCCTTGAAGCTCCGCAGAGATCCCAAGAAGCCAGAACGCTCACCAGGCTCACATGGAGAACCACCAAGAACCCCTATGGAACCTATGATCATTCCAGACTCAAAATTAGCAGGACACCCATCAAGATCAGGACTTTCAGGGACCACTTCTGGGCATGCAAGCAGGCAGGCTATATCAGAACATGTCTCCACTGAGGAAGCATCTGAGTACGCTGGTAACCAAGGCACACTTGGGCTTTCTGGGTCACAGAGCACATCGGGGTACACTAGTACAGGAGAAACCTCAGGACATGTCGGGGAACTGCCAACCTCAGAGTCCGACACGACAAGACCAAAACCAGTACCGGGCAGAAAATCATCACGAGTAAAGGTCACAGGTACTGGTCTTTCAAAAGAAGACTCGGACTCAAATTCAGAATTTTTTGTAACTGTAATATCATCATTGACTATACATGAATGAAGCTCCACAAGAGCTGCAAAAGTAGTCAGCAAGGCAGCAGTGCCTACTGAAGTGGGCAACACCTTAGAAGGACCCGGGGGGCAGGAGACATCTCCTACAAGTTCTGCACCCTTTGGGAGGAACTCGGAGACCTTCAGATCATCAAACAAGACCTCAGGAACATCATTTTTCAAGTTGTCTAAGAAGGATTCTGTACTATCCATGTTACAGGGCAAAACTGGAACTTTACTTTGAGAACAGGGCAGATGTCCCAGGGAAGGTACCATAAACTGAGACTGAATTTCATCATCATGAGTGGAACGTACAGGAATATTCACTGGACCACACACTGACTCCCTAACTTTAATCTCGCTGTACCCAGAACTCTGCGTAGCAGTCAAACTAGCTTGCAACTCCAAAACTGCAGACAGGTAAAAATAGCAGCAATACCTAGACGAGCCTCTAGGGGCAGGGCAGGAGATATTGTACAAGGCAATATTGACTCATCCAGAGTACTGGATGGAGAGTCAATACTTTCTTCAGAATCAGACTCGCAAATGTCAATGCAAGTGGACATCATGCCTTCATTTATGGTACAGGGCAGGTTCAGAGAAAGCTTCTCTGGACAAGGCAAAGAAGCTTCAGCATCAGATTCGCAAAACGGAAGCGCTGTCTCACTCTTAGATTCGGCTAACAATGTCGAATCCGAGGAGTCAGAACGCAAAATTTGCGGATCCAAGATCGCTTTAGGTTGCGAAACTGACGCTTCCATATCGCAAACCTCCGCGATCTGCGGAGCAGACTGCAAGACATCTAGGACAGAAACACTGGAGCAACTGTCATCAGGCAACAGGCCTGCACAGGTGCGAACAGAATAAGACATAGATTCATTTGCAAAAGAAGTGGCGACAACAACAGGAGAAACTTTATTAGACACATCAATAATTTTCTTAAAGTTGCATAACTTTTCCCCATGGCAGGCTCACAAACGGACGATCTTAGAGAACCTGAGGGAAAAAATCTGTCTTCCTTAGACACAGGACCACACAGACCTTTTGCAGCCATACGTGCGGTGGCAACATCAGACCGCACTGGTTCAACTTCCACACAAGCAACTGCTCTGAACGACTTGCACTCAGACTTCAAACACTCAGTTGCTTTGGGAAAGGGAATGCATTCAAAACTCACTTTCTTTAAATCCAGAGGATTGGAACAATCGTCCGCTGACAATGTGTTTTTAGCAGATTGAAGCACATGTAGTTCATCCAAAATAATTCTCCACACGTCAAACAGCGGAGTCACAAAGTCAGAGATACATTCACCAGTCTTGATTAACCACCCTGGCGTTCTGATAAGATCGCCAGGGCGGCTGCGGGAGGGTTTTTTTAAAATAAAAAAAAAAACTATTCCATGCAGCCAACTGAAAGTTGGCTGCATGAAAGCCCACTAGAGGGCGCTCCGGATGCGTTCTTCTGATCGCCTCCGGCGGCCAGAAGTAACACGGAAGGCCGCAATGAGCGACCTTCCGTGTTTCGCTTACCTCGTCGCCATGGCGACGAGCGGAGTGACGTCATGGACGTCAGCCGACGTCCTGACGTCAGCCGCCTCCGATCCAGCCCTTAGCGCTGGCCGGAACTGTTTGTTCCGGCTAAGCTGGGCTCGGGCGGCTGGGGGGACCCTCTTTCGCCGCTGCACGCGGCGGATCGCCGCGCTGTGGCGGCGATCAGGTAGCACACGCGGCTGGCAAAGTGCCGGCTGCCTGTGCTGCTTTTTATTTCATTAAAATCGGCCCAGCAGGGCCTGAGCGGCAGCCTCCGGCGGTGTTGGACGAGCTGAGCTCGTCCAGACCGCTCAGGTGGTTAAAGTGCACGCAGACTCAATGCACGCATACAAAACTGCTTCGTTTTTAGAACGGTAATGATTGCAAAACGATCTCCAATCACATTCCAATTCATAGACCAGGAGCTCGATCTCCCATTTCTCAAACGGGGGCTCCCATGCACACTTAACAAAGGATGAACAATCATAGTGTGCACAGTCTACAGATGGAACTGGAGCAGGAACGGAATGGGAATCTTTTACCTCTTTATTGGGATCAATTAATTGGTGTGTGTGTAATTTATCCAAAATGATCTGCCACACATACATCACCAGATCCACAACACACTCGTCACATTCATCAGAATCAATCAAAAGGCACACAGAGTCAAGACAATCGTTCAGGACATCCGCACTTTTTGCGATGTAAAAATCGCAAAAGGCTTTCCAATCCAAATCAAATTCCTCCACCAAGGCCCCGATTTCCCATGAGGCAAATGGCGGTTCGAACAACCCAGTATCTAAATAATCTCCATATGGGTGGGGATCAGGAACGAGTACAGATTTTTTAACTGCTTTAATATAGTGTGCGATCCTACCTATAGCAGGATCCACATAAGCTTTGGATTGGGGCAAAAAACCTGGAAACTGATCAGCAGATGCATTATAAACATCATTATCATACTGCATGGTTTTGCCCATTTCAGACTTGACAGAAATAACCTCTCTATCTGTGGTTGCCATGGGCAACGGATCTTTCCGCTGGGAAGCCTTCCTAGATCTTTTACGTTTAGACTAAAGGTGGGTACACACGTCAGATAAAAGTCTTTGGAAAATGAAAGATCACAGACCAATTTTACCCCCTTTCATGTAGTATGAGAGCCATACTCTACACAGTCTATTCTATGGAGCTGAACTCCCCATCAGATAAAATCTTTGCAAGATGCTGCACACACAGATGCTGTACACATGCAACAGATCAGTATCTGCAAAAGATCTGTTCCTGCCAAAGATCCGCTCCTGCAAAATGCATTCATAGTCTATGACATCGGCAGATCCTCATACACACCTTGTTTAATGGACATTCATCTGCAGATCAGACAATTATCTGCCGATCTGAAGCTCCAACCTGGTGGATCTGATCTACAGATAATTGTCCGTTAAACAAGGTGTGTATGAGATCTGCAGATCTCATAGACTATGAATGCGTTTTGCAGGAATGGATCTTTGGCAGGAACAGATATGTTGCAGATACTGATCTGTTGCATGTGTACAGCATCTGTGTGTGCAGCATCTTGCAAAGATTTCTGTCTGATGGGGAGTTCAGCTCCATAGAAAAGACTGTGAAGGTATGGCTCTCATACTACATGAAAGAGGGTAAAATTGGTCTGTGATCTTTCATTTTCCAAAGACTTTTATCTGACGTGTGTACGAGCCTTTAGAGGCTTTGGATGGCTGCTTTATGGATGAAAGAGTAGATGGAACAGCTGATTGAGCTGCTGACAACAACTCATTAAAGGGGTATGGTAATTGAGGTAATCTCAGCCAATTGTGAATTAAAAAGGCCAAGAATTCCAGGGGTCTTTGACTCAGGGTAGTATGATCTAACACATCATAACCCCACATTGACATTTCGCCCCTCAACAGAATGTAGACCATTTGGGGGGCCCAGGTAGACACTGGGGTGCATTGGAATTCAGGGTTCGCTAACAGTTTCGTACAAAAATTCGTCTGCTGATTCAGGTTCAAGTTTTTTAAATCTCTTAAAGATACAAGAGCCATATTCGACAAAATCGTACAAATCGGAAATTCCATCTACACTGGGGTTTCGGGTTGGGCTGGTCATTCTGTAACGATTGTGGAACTTTCCCCGTGATCAGCGCACAACGCGTGCGCTGACACGGCGGAAATCCTCCACAAGCGTATAATTTGCAGGAACCCAGCAAAAGTGCTACGCACGTGTAGAGGGAAATTCCTGTCGGCAGATGGCGCTGGGGAGTGCAGAGGAACCAATCCTCTGTACCTCCACAAATGCCAGACAGGAATTGTACGAAACGCAGAACGCAATCGCAAGAGAGGCGATTGCGAATGAGAATGAGCAAAGGGACAGGTTGTATGTGTGTGCGCCAATCCAGTCGCCACCCCGCGACCGCACACACACAACAGCAGATATGAAATAGGAACGCGATCGCGAGAGGTGCGATCGCCAGACGAGACACAAGGCAGATCAGGACAGAATACGAGGGTAGCAAAGGCACAGCAAATAATACAATAAGGAGATACGGAAAATAACAAACGCTAGCTAACCGCGAACACCGCACTCATTCGCAACAGTGCACGCGGTTATGCGCGGTCTCCACGTGATAAGCACAATAGAGACAAGCACGCCTAACTAACCATCGACAGACAAACATGAAACAGAGGACGCGAGCGCTTGCTTAACGGTTACCTCACCGAGCCTCCAGCAAGCGTAGCAGACAAGACAGACACACGAAAACAGGGAGAGATAGGATCCACAGCACTAGCGAAAAGTGGCTAGCACGATCCAGGTACAAAGTAGCAGAACAGAAGGATCCCCAGCGCTAGCGAAAAGTAGCTAGCGCGATCCTAGAAGACAGAACAGAAGGATCCCCAGCGCTAGCGAAAAGTAGCTAGCGCGATCCCAGGAGACAGAACAGAAGAGATAGCTGGTAGCAACCGCTGCACCAGTTATACTCCAAGAACAGAGATCAGAACCATTTCCTGTCGACCACCTTTGGGACAGGATAATGGCAACAGGCAAGACAAGACAGAACAGGCAATACAGATAATACAACCTGACTGGGCTAGAAGGGGAGCCTAAAGCAACCCCCAGGAATTAACTATACTAGATAGCAATGGCTGACACTCCAGCAGTGTCCATCAGGAACAGACCATGGAAAGGAAATGACCAGCAAAGCCTTCTGGGAAACACAAAGCTCTTATAGTGCCAGTCATCAAAGAAGGCAGGTAGGGGATTTGCATAACGAATGTATGCAAATTCCCCAGCAAGAGAACAGACCAGAAACCTGCAATGGAAAGACAGGTCTCTGTTCCAGAGACCTGCAGCCCACAGACTAGAGGAATGGACAAACAGCTGTCTGCCTGTGCAGCCAGCTGAGCGGATCATCACAGTACTTGAATCGAATTTGGGTACATTTGAGCATGCCTGACCGGCACTTCTAAGTTATACATGCTCTGGGGCTACTCACACAAAATCAGTGCCTAAACTGCATCTAACTAGCCACAAGGCATGTATAATTTATATGTGCCGGTATTTAAAGGGATAAGGTGGCAACCCTGAGTGTGATACTGATCGTTAAAATGCTTCCGTTACACCACACTGCGACGTCCCCACTATGAACATAGACTAAGCTTCCCAAGACATACTGTATGTGAAGAATCAATTGGCAGTGTAGCTCCTGATATTGACTTTATTTCAATTCAGTACAAAACCATGGATTCCCATTGTACCCAAACTTGAACAGTTCAATTAACAATTGACAACGTAACTCATTTAGGACCGTGCCGCTCTGGCCCCTAAAGGACCCGACCCTTTTTTTCATTCTAATGTTTGTGATCATTGTGATTGGCTCACAGTGATCACCTGGTAAGGAGCAAATAAAACTGGCTCCTTACTGATAGAGATGAAGCTCAGCTGTCACATGACAGCCGAATCAGCAGCCATGCGATCAGCTCGGGACCATGGATACTGGCGGTGCAGATTCTACGTCACATTAGAGTAGGAGAGCCACAAGTGTGGCAAATGTAGGGATGTGGAAGGCAGGGCCGGGCCGAGGCATAGGCTGGAGAGGCTCCAGCCTCAGGGCGCAGTGTAGGAGGGGGCGCAGAATTCATTCAGCTGTCATTCCTAATTGTGTTTGAAGCAGAAAGAAATAATAAAAGGGATACATGACAGTGACTGCAAGCCAGAGAACTAGAGATTAAGGTGTTGGGGAGGTTGTGGGCCCTGTGGCGCCTCTTAGTCTAATAGCAATCAGTGTGTGAAGGCTGGGGTGGGAGGGATGGAGGGGCGCACTTTGCTGTCTCTGCCTTGGGTGCTGGAGGACCTTGTCCCGGCTCTGGTGGAAGGTGCCATTTTTTATTTCCTTTTAAGCAATGTCAGTTGCTTGCTGATTCTCTGCCTCTAAGGCCTCGTTCAGATCATTTAGCGGAGAAGGCTGTGCGATCGGAACGCAAGGAGTACGATTGCACGCCATCTGCGCTACGCTGCAGATCCCATTCATTACAGTGAATGGATCTGCACTGCGATTCCCGATATTGCGTCGCACTACTGTGCATCGCATATGATGGGAACAGTAGAATGGCTGTCTATGCCCTTCTACCGTTCTTGTGTGTCGCACACTATACGCGCTGCAAAAATGCGCACGGCAGTGCGTATAGTCTGATCGAAGGCTGTACTAATACTTCAGACCACAGAATAATAACAAGTATGCAGATCAGGTACTCTGACTAAATGTGACTTCACTAGCCATATGCTTGTTACAGGGGTGTGACTCTACTGAAGCCTACAAGACCAGTAGAACACCCAGCCAATTAGCATTTTTTAAAGGAAAAATATTGCTGCCTCTAACTCTCTCACTACAAGGCCACTTTAAACTTACATTTCAGGTTGACAATAAAACAAATCTTACTCATCTCCTGTGTGGCAGCAGGCTGACAGGTCCTCATTGGGTCACTATTCATCAGAGTATTGTGGGTGTGAGAAGTTGGGTCGGTCTTGCATAAGCATATTGTGTTTGTTCAGTATAACACTGTAGACTGAGTCAGTATGAAGAAACTAAGGGACTCACATTTACAGGAAATTTCCTTTATTAAATAGAGTGTATCATAGGGCAATGCACACAGAGCATACTGGACTATCAGCCCTTTATCTGAAGCTAACAAACAATGAGACAAAGAGCAATACATATCGGTAAGTCAGGCTTGAGCAAATAAGACACACCCACGAAGGGGCTGCCACAATCTTAAAGTTATAGAAGTACTTCAATAGTCACTTATGGAGTCACCTGAGACCACCAGAACAGGGTTCATAAAAAGCATTTTAGGTTGAATTTGTCATTGTACCTAAATAACCAATCCATACCATACCATACCAACTTTCATTGTTGTAAGATTCCCTGTCAATCATTTCCTTACTGTAACCTAGCCTTCTCAAATACTCACCATTGCACTTTAGATCACTGCCCCTTGTCTTTGCACTGAGAAATTGTGATTACGATGGAAGGTACAGATGGAGCTGAGAGGTCTTCATTTACCATAATTGATAACAAACATTCCTGGGTGCCTGACCCATGTCACACAGGCACATAGTGACAGTATCACAGATTTTATTTTACTGTGCTGAAGAGTCACAACGCATGTTAAATGTGCGGAGCGACTATACAGTGAAGCACAGTGTTGCATACAGTACAATCAAGTATGCTTCACCAACACTATAAACGCACGCGTTACTAGGTTAACGCATAGCATGCTCAGCTGCTTCGAGTCTTAGCACCTCTGGTGATCACCAGAACCCCGAATTACCCATGCACGGGCCTTGCACTATTGCATTATTGCTATAGCAGTGCCCAACTCAGGTGCCACCCAGTCCACACATGGCGCAGAATCCACCTGCTTCGGATTTTTTAATGTAAAGTGCATTACAATTCGTTATTTCAATACAAAACTTAGACATACATTTTAAAATTAGATATTTCTCTTACATTTACATTTTAAAAGCAGTGGGCATTATTTAATGATAACTGATGCACGTTTCGCTTCTTACTGGCTGCTTCCTCAAGGGATCAAACAAGGACAGTTTCAATAACTTTTCAGCCAAATATACGGTACATTATACGGTACATTTCATATTTCCTAGTAGTTGAAACTCAATAAACTCCAAAGTGCTGCAACAAATAACGACATATAATGGGTCATATACAGTATAAAAAAATGTCATCTTGTAAAGCCATGTAGTATTAGGTGGTCATGGTGGGGTTTAAAGTGCTGATCCTATCCTTGATGGCATCCCGAGTAAGGTGGAGTGCAAAATCTTTAACAACAATGGGTCACTGCACTGTGTGGATTTACCACAAGGCACTGTAGGCACGGTGCCTACAGGCGCCTGATGATGGAAAGGCAGATTACGCCCTCCCCTAGTGTCTTTCTCCTTCCCTATGCAGAGTTCTGGGCAGAGCGTAAAATGAAGGTTAATCACCCTGCTCTCGGCATTCCACTGTAGAGATGTCGCGAACCGCCGATTTTCGGTTCGCGAACTTCCGCGGAAGGTTCGGTTCGCGGAGAAGTTCGCGAAACCGCAATAGACTTCAATGGGGAGGCGAACTTTGAAAAATAGAAAAAATTATGCTGGCCACAAAAGTGATGGAAAAGATGTTTCAAGGGGTCTAACACCTGGAGGGGGGCATGGCGGAGTGGGATACATGCCAAAAGTCCCGGGGAAAAATCTGGACCTGAAAGCAGCGTTTTAAGGGCAGAAATCACATTGAATGCTAAATTGGAGGCCTAAAGTGCTTTAAAACATCTTTCATGTGTATACATCAATCAGGGAGTGTAATTAGAGTACTGCTTCACACTGACACACCAAACTCACTGTGTAACGCACCACAAATAGCTGTTTGTTGTGTGTTGTGACGGCCGTGCTGGACTACTGCGCAACATGGCGAGATTGCTTTTCCTCACTCAGTGATGTCAGGTAATGTATGACTTCCTTCTCAACTTTTCATGGCACTGTTAAAAAGCTTACGTTTTTTTTTTTAATTACATTTTCTACTTGCTGTGTACTTGTTCAGCACCGCTACAATGAGAATCCTGTGGAGGCGGGCAAGTCTGCCATTGTGACCCCGGGTAATGGCCGGGGAATGAGGGGTTTGAATCCGGTGTGGAGCCTGAGCAACGGCTACCACTACACATCCAAGGAGGGCAGCGGCCAGGCATGCACGCCCGCCCGCCCGCCCCGAGGTAGTGACCAAAAATAACAATACAGGAGGAGGACTTTCGAGGCCCTGCTGTGTATTTGAAATGAATTAACTTTAAATCCTTTAACGAGAACCAGTTATGGCGGGCAAAGATGATACCACATTCCTTTCACGAGAATCATATGGAGGCAGGCAAGTCTGCCATTTGTGACCCCGGGTAATGGCCGGGGAATGAGGGATGGAATCCGGTGTGGAGCCTGAGAAACGGCTACCACTACACATCCAAGGAGGGCAGTAGGCAGCAGGGCCGGGCCGAGGCATAGGCTGGAGAGGCTCCAGCCTCAGGGTGCAGTGTAGGAGGGGGCGCAGAATTCATTCAGCTGTCATTGATAATTGTGTTTGAAGCAGAAAGAAATAAGAAAAGGGGATACATGGCAGTGACTGCAAGCCAGATAACTAGAGATTAAGGTGTTGGGGAGGTTGTGGGCCCTGTGGCGCCTCTTAGTCTAATAGCAATCAGTGTGTGATGGCAGGGATGGAGGGGCGCACTTTGGTGTCTCAGCCTTGGGTGCTGGAGGACCTTGTCCCGGCTCTGGTAGGCAGACATGCACGCCCGCCCCGAGGTAGTGACCAAAAATAACAATACAGGAGGCGGACTTTCGAGGCCCTGCTGTGTATTTGAAATGAATTAACTTTAAATCCTTTAACGGGAATCCGTTATGGAGGGCAAGTCTGCCATTGTCACCGCGGGGAATGAAGGTTGGATTCCGGCCCGAAGTGGGAGCCTGCTGAGACCCATGCTGTAGCTGCCCTGACCGTGCTTTGCAAACCAGGCATCTGTGGTCAGATGGACCCTTGAGCCAGCGGAAGACAAACCAAGTCGAAAGCATTTGCCAAGAATGTTTTACGGAGGGCAAGTTTTTTTGCCCTTTTTTTCAATTTTTTGAAAATGATAGATGGTTGTATTTTTAAATTGTTTGAAAGTTTAGATGGTTGTATTTTTAAATTGTTTGAAAGTTTAGATGGTTGTATTTTTAAATTGTTTGAAAGTTTAGATGGTTGTATTTTTTAATTGTTTAAAAGTGTACCCATTCAAGTGCAAGTTATGCACTGACTGCCAGGTATAATGTGCAGTCACAGATGCAGTGAAAGGTATGCAGTGACTGCAAACAGCCGTTTGTGTAGTGACAGCCGTGCTGGACTGGTGCGCACCATGACGAGAGTGCAGGTGATGGTGGCTTTTCAGCCCATGTGCTCGCCCGGCTGATGTAGCTGAATGACAGAACAGTGACTGTCCAGCTGATCAAATTTGGTCTGACCACAATGAAGCAACGACCTTATTATCTTTTGTGTGCCACCCCACCCGAGACACTCAAATAGCCGGCGGTCATTGCTTCATTGTGATGCGCAAGCCCCTTCACCGCGGCAAGGTAATGATCACGAAGGGGGATGGGCACATGTACACGCACCAGAAAAATTAGTGTAACGGCCGCTGCTAGCAGCGGCCTTAAAAATTCAGGAATCCGCCTACAGTCCTGGACCCTGTTGGTAGTGGCGGAGAAGGCAGTCAAGCGGCCTGCAGGCAGAGATGCTGTGTGTGGGGACTGACTTAGTCTTCGGTCGTGCAGTAGCCCTCCGTGATCCATTCCTCATTCATTTTGATAAAGGTCGGGTACTGAACACTGTCGTGACTTAGGCGACTTCTCTTCTCAGTAACTATGCCTCCAGCTGCACTGAAGGTCCTTTCTGACAGGACGCTTGCGGCAGGGCAAGAGAGAAGTTGTATGGCAAATTGGGACAGCTCTGGCCACAGGTCAAGCCTGCGCAACCAGTAGTCCAACGGTTCATCATCACTTTTCGCAGAGTCTACATCCACACTCAAGGCCAGGTAGTCGGCTACCTGCCGGTCCAGGCGTTGGTGGAGGGTGGATCCGGAAGGATTATGGCGAGGAGTTGGACTAAAGAACGTCCGCATGTCCGACATCACCCTGAGATCGCTGGAGCGTCCTGTCCTTGCCTGCGTGGACTTGGGAGGAGGAGGGTTACTGCCAGTGGTACCTTGATTGCGTTGTGCAGCCACATCACCCTTAAATGCATTGTAAAGCATAATCGACAGCTTGTTCTGCAAGTGCTGCATCCTTTCCGCCTTTTGTTGAGTTGGTAAGAGGTCCGCCACTTTGTGCCTGTACCGAGGGTCTAGTAGCGTGGCCACCCAGTACAGGTCATTCGTTTTGAGTTTTTTGATACGGGGGTCCCTCAACAGGCTGGACAACAAGAGGACATCTGCACAAAGCTGGATGCAGACGTACTCTCCATCTCCTCTTGCTCTTCCTCAGTGACGGGACGCAACTCCTCTTCCTCCCCCCAGCCACGAACAATACCACGGGAACGTGGAGCAGCAGAAGCCCCCTGTGATGGCTGCCGCGGTTGTTCTCCTTCGCCGCCTCTTCCTCCTCCACATAAACACCTTCCTCATCATCACCATCATCAGAGTCTGACTCCTCTCCTTCCCCACACGACTACTCTTCTTCCTCCTCCTCCCCCCTCTGTGCTGCCGCCGGTGTTGTGGAAACATCGGGTTCGTGTGTAAATGGCTCCCACGACTCCTGCTGCCCTAACTCTTCTTGTTCACGCTCCTCCACAGCTGTATCCACCACTCTACGCACGGCACGCTCCAGGAAGTAGGTGTAGGGGATCAAGTCGCTGATGGTGCCCTCATCGCGACTCACCAGTTTGGTCACCTCCTCAAAGGGCTCCATGACCCTGCATGCATTTCGCATCAGTGTCCAGTTGTTGGGCCACAACATCCCCATCCTCCCAGATTGTGTCCTTGTACTGTAATGATACAGGTACTGGGTGATGGCTTTCTCCTGGTCTAGCAGGCGAGAGAACATCAGCAGGGTGGAATTCCAGCGAGTCGGGCTATCGCAAATCAGGCGTCTCTCCGGCAAGTTGATTCTACGCTGAATCTCCGCAAAGCGTGCCATGGCCTTGTAAGAGCGCCTGAAATGCCCACACAACTTCCTGGCCTGCTTCAGGACGTCCTCTAAGCCTGGGTACTTGGACACAAATCTTTGCACAACCAGATTAAGCACATGTGCCATGCAGGGTATGTGTGTCAGCTTTCCCAAATTCAACGCAGCAATGAGATTGCTGCCGTTGTCACACACCACGTTGCCGATCTCAAGCTTGTGCGGGGTCAGCCATTGCTCCACCTGTTTGTTAAGAGCAGCCAGGAGAGCTGCTCCAGTGTGACTCTCCGCTTTCAGGCAAGACATGTCTAACACTGCATGACACCGTCGCACCTGGCATGCAGCATAGGCCCTGGGGTGCTGCGGCTTTGTAGCTGGAGAGGAGATGGCGGCACCAGCCAAGGAGGAGGAGGAGGAGGATGACGACAGCGAAGCGGTGATAGCAGGTGGAGAGGAGGTGGCTGGAGGCCTGCCTGCAAGCCGTGGAGGTGTGACAAGTCGGTCCTCTGCGCAGCCACGTACTCCCTGCTTGCTGCCATCGGTCACCAGGTTGACCCAATGGGCTGTGTATGTAATGTAGTGGCCCTGCCCGTGCTTGGCAGACCAGGCATCCGTGGTCAGGTGGACCCTTGACCCAACGCTGTGTGCCAGAGATGACACCACTTGCCTCTCAACTGCACGGTACAGTTTGGGTATGGCCTTTTATGAAAAATAATTGCGGCCTGGTATCTTCCACTGCGGTGTACCAATGGCCACAAACTTACGGAAAGCCTCCGACTCCACCAGCTTGTATGGTCATAGCTGGCGAGCTAATAGTTTTGCCACGCCAGCTGTCAGACGCTGGGCAAGAGGGTGACTGGCAGACATTTGCTTCTTACGCTCAAATACTTCCTTCACGGACAGCTGGGTACTGCTGTGGGCAGAGGAGAAGGAACCGCTGAAGGGAAGAGGCGGTGTGGAGGAGGGTGGCTGTGAAGGTGCAAGGGAGAAAGTGGATGAAGACGATGCACCTGAAGGAGAAAGAGGAGAAGGAGGGTGGCTTGTCTTTTGAGGGGTGCTGCTTTTTCTCAGGTGTTCTTGCCATAGCTGTTTGTGCCTTCTCTCCAGGTGCCTTCGTAAGGTACTTGTCCCTACGTGAGAGTTGGCCTTTCCACGGCTCAATTTTTGCTATCAGAGACAACAGATGGCTTTGCTCCGATCTGAGACACACACGTGAAAAAATTTCCAAACCGCTGAACCCCCCTGGGGTGATGGCGCTAGGGTGGCATCAGCAGCTGACGTTGAAGGGCATGTTGGCTGGCTGGCCATAGCTGGTGATACATGGCGCCGGACACTGCCCCCAGCTGTTTCTGAGGAAGAGCTCCCTCTGCTTCTATCATGGAGTCGTCTCCTCCTACTCCTCTCTGACTCCTCCTCTGAACTGTCCCCCTGGTCATCTCCTCTACCGGGAACATATGTGGTATCCGTATAATCATCATCATAATCCTCCTGGCCAGCTGCGCTTTCCTCAGACACCTCCTCAAGTGCACCAACTTCAGGTGGTCCACCATCATCCCCATCCACACACGTTACGTCCATACTATCGCCACCTAACTCAGACGTATGAGGTGGTGTACCTGCGCCTTCTTGTTGTTGTTGCAGTAGTGGCTGGGAATCAGTGATTTCACCACCACCACCAAATAACTCCTGCGAAGTGTCAAATGCAGCGGATGTGGTGCTTGTTGTAGCGCTGGTGGCTGCGGGAGATGAGGTGTTCTGTGTTAAATACTCAATCACCTCCTCACGATTTTGGGAAGTGATGGCACGTGCCTTCTTCTGAGCACTGTATTTTGGGACAGGTCCGCACGAAATCACAGCAACACCACCTCGCACAGCCACAGACCTGCCGGTGCCTGGTGCCCTTCCTCTGGGTCTGCCTCTACCTCTTCCTCTACCTGGTTTGTCCATTTTGTCCATCTCGGGGGTATGCTAGCTATATGCAGTGAGGTGGGTTCTCACTCAACACAACAGGTAGTTAGATGCAGTGAGGTGGCCAGGTGGGTTCTCACTCAACACAACAGGTAGTTAGATGCAGTGAGGTGGCCAGGTGGGTTCTCACTCAACACAACAGGTAGTTAGATGCAGTGAGGTGGCCAGGTGGGTTCTCACTCAACACAACAGGTAGTTAGATGCAGTGAGCTGGGTTCACTCAACACAACGCTAGGTATGTGCAGTGATGAGGTGGGTTAGGTAAACACAACAGGTACTGGGTAGTTAGATGCAGTGAGCTGGGTTCACTGAACAGTAAAGGTACTTAAGATGCAGTGAGGTGGGTTCTCACTCAACACAACAGGTAGTTAGATGCAGTGAGCTGGGTTCACTCAACACAATGCTAGGTATATGCAGTGATGAGGTGGGTTAAGTAAACACAACAGGTACTGGGTAGTTAGATGCAGTGAGCTGGGTTCACTGAACAGTAAAGGTACTTAAGATGCAGTGAGGTGGGTTCTCACTCAACACAACAGGTAGTTAGATGCAGTGAGGTGGCCAGGTGGGTTCTCACTCAACACAACAGGTAGTTAGATGCAGTGAGCTGGGTTTCCCTTTAACACAACGCTAGGTATATGCAGTGATGAGGTGGGTTAGGTAAACACAACAGGTACTGGGTAGTTAGATGCAGTGAGCTGGGTTCACTGAACAGTAAAGGTACTTAAGATGCAGTGAGGTGGGTTCTCACTCAACACAACAGGTAGTTAGATGCAGTGAGCTGGGTTCACTCAACACAACGCTAGGTATATGCAGTGATGAGGTGGGTTAAGTAAACACAACAGGTACTGGGTAGTTAGATGCAGTGAGCTGGGTTCACTCAACACAAAGCTAGGTATATGCAGTGATGAGGTGGGTTAAGTAAACACAACAGGTACTGGGTAGTTAGATGCAGTGAGCTGGGTTCACTGAACAGTAAAGGTACTTAAGATGCAGTGAGGTGGGTTCTCACTCAACACAACAGGTAGTTAGATGCAGTGAGGTGGCCAGGTGGGTTCTCACTCAACACAACAGGTAGTTAGATGCAGTGAGCTGGGTTCACTCAACACAAAGCTAGGTATATGCAGTGATGAGGTGGGTTAAGTAAACACAACAGGTACTGGGGTATATGCAGTACTGGGTAGCACTGAATGTGCTGGGCTGCTGGCAGTGGCACACACAATATCAATTAGCAAGGCTGTGCATGCAACAAAAGTGTCAGTTTGACACACAGAAAAAAAATGTACAAGTTGAGCTCTGAAAAGAGCTGTTGCTGGGTGCTTTAAAAGAAATAATAATCAGTCAGGAGCAAGCAAAGCAGCCTAGAACCTAACTAATCTGTCCCTAGAAGAACAAGTCTGCAGCAGCTGTCCCTAGTCTGTCTCTAGCAGGCACACGAGTGAGGCTAATGGCCGCCGGACCCTGCCTTATATAAGGGGGGGTGGGGCTCCAGGGCTTAGTGTAGCCTGAATGGCTACAATGTGCCTGCTGACTGTGATGCAGAGGGTCAAAGTTGACCCTCATAGTGCATTATGGGGCGAATCAAACTTCCGCAAAAGTTCGCCTGGTGCAGGCGAACGCGAACCCCCTAAGTTCGCCTGGAACCGTTCGCCGGCGAACCGTTCGCTACATCTCTATTCCACTGACGAGATCTCCTTTCAGTCGGGGGCACCACTAGCTACTCAATACTGAGGGTACCTCTGGCTCCCTAGGGCTATGGGACACCTGCAGCTACCTAAGACACCACACTTGCGGTTTGGTTTGATAAGAGTTTGTAGGTTCATGGAGGGCTAAGTTTATGGTGCCAGGACATCTGTGCCGATAGGGTCCTGTAAGGTAAATCTAGGCCTGGGTCCCTGTCCATTTATTTCCACTGTTTCAGCATCAGCACTACATTTCTAACCCATAAGAAATATAATGGGGTGCAGTTAAAGGACAACTGTAAAAGTTTAGAAAAAAAAGTTATATATTCCCCTAATAGAAGGAAAAGGTTCTGGACCACAGCTTAGTTTGCGATCTTAAGACAGAATCTGACAAACTATGGTGGCAATATGCATGTGTAAAGGCGCACATTGTCTGATCATTGCAGCGTGTTACTTTGTGATGATAACTTATGTTAGAATGCAACACACAGTGTAAATGTATCATAAATATTGCTCTGCAGTCTGCATACTTCTGTTCAGCCTCTTGAGATCCTCACGTTAGTTATTAGCTTTATTGAATGGACTACCATTTATCTGCAATGCTATGCCTGATACACACAATCCCATTATCGATTGAGAGCAGATCGGATATGCCATAAACTACGATTTGACCTGTCGATCTGACGGGAAGTTGCAGCCTTTAGACACAGTGTGTATGTACCATTACATTATACGCGCATTGCGTTAGCCATGCTTTTATATTTATATTCATAGCTCCCAACTGTCCCTCTTCTGGAGGGACAGTCCCTCTTTGGGAGCCCTGTCCCTCTTTTCTCCTCATTTGTCCCTCTTTCTATGTAAATATATATATTTTTCTACAAAAAATGTGTTTGATTGACTCTAAACTATTTTCCCATCCTTTAAATTGATATATTACCGGTACTAATTTTAAAATGTTAATATGAAGGAAAATGAACCAGGATAGAAAGGGCGAGTGTGGTTTGAATTGTAAAACAATATATTTTTCTTATGAAATCTTTATGGTATGCGTGACTAGCGGTGTGACGGGGCGTGATCAGGGGGGTGGCAGGGGTGTGGCTTAAGTGTCCCTCTTTCTCATCTTAAAAAGTTGGGAGGTATGTATATTGTCTGACGCAAAACACACTGTAATACCCCGGTGTGAAATCATCCTTATTATTGGAGCATAGTAAAATCCCTTTAGAAATCTAGAAAAAGTTGGGTGTTGTGCAACAAAGTAACACACTACATCCAAGTCCTTTTTGAATTGTAGAGGAAGCATTTGTTTTGTTGTCACATTTGTTTAGGTGCCATTGTATTCAGATGTATTCAGATGCACTCAATTCCTTGTGATTAAAGAGAATCTGTCACCAAATAACTTTTTGTATAAACCTTGGTAGACTTTTATGCTTTTAATGCTGCCACTGCCTTTTGAGGTGGTTAGCAAATCACAAAGGTAATCTGTATCCAATTAGTACTTAATGCCGTTATAATAAAAAGGAAGGTGGGTTATCACAGTCCATTCAATTAAAATAACTCCCTAAGAAGGTGATAATTTTGCTAATCAAGAGCATCAGTGAAGGAAGATAAAAACAACAAAAGTGTGAAAGGACACAGGGACAAGTCTAAGCTTGTCCTTATTCAATGATGATTTCCCTAAAGTTTTGACAAACACCAGGAAAATGCATTTAAAGTGCACCTGAACTCAGAACCTCTCTGCTCTATATAACAGCAACAACATATTCACCTTTAAAGAAAAATATTTATTTGTTACAGCTAATAAAAATCCTACAATAAATCTGCAGTGTTTCTTCTTCCTGCTTTTAAGGAAGCAGACATATTGTTAACATCCCGTGCTTTCAAATTAGCCTCCCTGCCGTGGCAGTCAGCTGACAGAGCTGAGGGATCAAATTACAACTTGTGATTAATCACAGATGAGGGGGAATTAGACAGGTTAAACTCTATAAATACATATAGGCTGCAATCCTGCTGCTGAATCCAGACAAATACACATCACTTCCAATGGAGTAGCAATAGGGAGTGCAGAGGTAGCAACTGCACCAGGGCCCTTGGGCCAGAGGGGCCCTTCCTCAAACAAAGTATTTGCTGTTTAATGTTCCTGTGCTGGTAATGATCACTTATATAGATGCCTTGAATAGCAGTAATCATTAACAAACTGTTCCCCATCCCCTTCTTGCATCTCTAATACTGTGGCTGTCCTTGGCAAGTTTTGTTGCGCTGTATTGTTACGTATAGAGTGCTTTAGGGGGCTCAATGTAAAACTCGCACCGGGGCCCATAGCTCCATAGTTACGCCACTGATTGCTTCCCTGTGAGCGTCTAGAGGAGCCAGACTCCCATTTCTTCTACAGGAACCTTTATACAGTGGCAGACAGATTTTTGCCTCTGAGCAAACATTGCCTTGATAAAGGGGTCCTACGTGGCTCCGAAACGTTGGCCATATTCTTTTACATAGAATCAATAAAGATGAACTTTGGCTGTGCCAGCTTTTTTCTTTGTTGAATACTGTATAGAGGGCATCATCCCTCTTTTTTAGCTGTTGCACTTACCTTAAAGCAGTAGGATCAGCCATGCTATGCCAGGGAAAAAAAAAACACATATATAAGTAGATAAATACTTGATCTACTTACATAACACATGTATTAGACTGTCCACGTTTTGATTTCAGTGAATGTTATATAGTAAATTACGAGAATTCTGTTCCTGGTGAGGGCCATGTCTTTTGCCCACAAGGCTAACTCGTGATGTCATTTCTGCCCTTTACTTTTTTCTTGTCTCCTCCAATCCCTGAGTCGCCTCAGCCTTCTTTGTAAACACAAGTGAGTAGGGGATTAGGTTTCAGATAAGAAACTGGCAGGGAAATAAAGGGAAGAGGAGGAATAAATTATAGATAAAAAGAACCCCCAGCATGCAATTCTTTGGTACGACTACTAAAGGGCCAGTGTTCCTGAAGTATGTGATAACTCCAAATCATAACAGCAGAAAAAGTTTTGAAAGTTTTGAATGCAGGATTAGCATCTTCATCACTTAATACACTCAGACCAGTTGCTGTTGAAATTTGATTTTTATGGTGACGATACCGCTTTAAAGACTATGGGTTTGATCCTTTGTGTGTGTGTGAGACAATACTACAAATGTGACCACTTTAATATAAATTGATTTCATTGAAATTGTATTATTATAATTTTTCCACCCCCAAAATGATTCTCATTCATTCCCATTCTTTTATCTGGTTGCTCCTGCAGTGCTGTATTGCCACTGAGGTGGAGTTAGAAGTCTACTGCTGTATTACGCATCTCCAACTGCCTTTGAAACACATCAATATTACTGGAAAACTGGAGAGCTGTGTAGGGAGGAAACGGAAAAGTGGGAGGATGCAGCAGACTTAGGGCTGGTGCACACCAGAGTGGTTCTGAAGCATTTTTTTTAAATGCTTGCAGGGGGAAAACCGCTTGGCTAATGAAAGTGAATGGAATGGTGCACAACAGAGCAGTTCGTTTTTTTCCACAAACGTAAACTTGGGGGCTGCAGCATTTTTTAGATTTCGGAGGCGTTTCTGCCTCAATGTTAAAGTATAGGAAAGTGGAAAACTGCTCTGAAAAACGCTAGATCAGAGCGGTTTTCCAAGCATTATTGTTACAGAAGCTGTTCAGTAACAGCTTTTACTGTAACAATATTTGAAATCTGCTACACAAAAACGCTCCAAAAAACACTAGGCATGTTTAGAAAACGTCTCTAAACATGCTTATTTATTTATTTATTGTATTTATAAAGCGCTAACATATTACGCAGCGCTGAACATTAATTTAGGTTACAGACAATATTTAGGGGTGACATACAGCAATATGACAATACAGGAATACAAGAAAACCAGATCACACACCATAGTATGAGTACCAGGTAATGCTTAGTCAGTCACTGGATGGAGCATGGAGATTAGGCAAGTTAGGTTCACTCAGATGCATAGCATGGGTTCACAGTAATGGAGGTGCAAGATCAGGTAGGACACAAAAGGAGGAGGACCCTGCCCAAAGGCTTACAAACTGCCCAAAGGCTTACAAACCTGCTTGGAATCATTCTGAAATCTGCTTCAAAAACCTCTAGCGTTTTGCAGATCTGCTAGAGGTTTTTGGTGTACACTGGGCCTTACAAGGGATGAGCACTTTAAAACCAAGTCTGCTGGCCCTTATACTACATGGAAGTAGTAAAATATTCAAATCATTGACCAATCACAATTGAATGCGTATACTAGGCTTGAAGGGAACCTGAGGTGAGAGTAATATGGAGGCTGACTTGTTTATTTCCTTTAAAATAATGCACATTTCCTGGCTGTCCTGCTCTTCCTATGCCTTTATTACTATAAGCCATTGACCCTGAACAAGCCTTCAGATCAAATGTCTATGACAAAGCTGACAAGATTAGCTGCATGTAGACCCTACTGACCAGGGTGATGTAGACCCTACTGACCAGGAAGATCAACAGGACAGCCAGGCAACTGGTATTGTTTAAAGGACCACTGTTGCAAAAATCTTATAATTTAAAATGAATGTAAACATATACAAATAAGAAGTGCATTTCTCCCAGAGCAAAATGAGCCATACTGTAAGGCTTGGTGGTGTATTTTCCACAGTCAGCATGCAACGCATGAGCTGACGTGGAGGAGGTACACACACTAGCACAAAGAAACAGGCTATCCCTAGTATAGTGGAGGGGAGGACTGACTCCAATAGGAGATTGTGGCGCACAGAGCCGGTGCAGATCTGACAGCCACAAACAATGCTTTCGTTATAACGTCTCAGCGCAAAGTAGCGCTGAGCGCATAAACCAGAACTGAGGAGATCAGGACAGGTAGACAGAATGAACGCTTGCTAGCTAGCGGCTACTTAGCGACAGCAAGCGTCCAAAACCAGACAGACTGGAATGAGGCAGCCAATGCGTTGCGGCGATGGCGTGCCTCACAAAGACAGGACAGGATAGTCAGGAAATAGCAGGATCAAGATAGATGAACGTAACACAGATAAATATACAATAAGTATGTTTTCCTAGCATATTACAATTACAGCTATCAATGAAACTATTTGTAACGTCTGACTAACATATGTATATATCGGCAATGAACCGATATATGACATAAGCAGGAACGCTGACTAGGACTGGAGTAATACAGGGAACAGGACTCAGAAGGATTCGCTATCTCTTCGCAGAGATGAACGCAATCCACAAACGGCAACAGAACAGGACTCAGAAGGACCCGCTATCTCTTCGCAGAGATGAACGCAATCCACGAACAGTAACAGAACAGGATTCAGAAGGATTCGTTATCTCTTCGCAGAGATGAACGCAATCCACAAACAGGACCAGGAACAGGATAACTAGCTCAGCACGGGTGCTCACGGTACGCGCAAACTACCAAAACGTGCTGGAAGGCTGACTAACTGAACACAGGAAATAAACAGTTCGTGTACGTATATATCAGCGACACTGATGTATCAACGTAACACGAATACAAGGAAAATAATAAACGTGCTGGTATGCATATATATTGGCAATGAACCAATATATGATGCAAAACCAGCAAAGTATCTTTAGAACAAGAAACACGATCGGGGGCTGAAGCGACAGCAAGACATGCTTAAACTGAAGCTATGAAAACCCAAGGAAACCCTGCAGGAAGCAGATCTTTATACTGAGGTCATCCAATGGGAGCAAAAATAAAAAAAAATAAAAAACATAGAACAAAGAATTGAACTGACTCTTGGGTGCATGCAGAAATATTCTTAATTATTTATTTTGAATAATTTAATTAGATCAATAAAGTAAAAAAAGATTAAGTATCAAAAATTGCATGGATATACAGACACAATACACAACAAATACATAACAAATACACACATACAAAAACACTCTTAAAAATTGGACAAAATATCCCAATTGAAGGGAGGCTGCAGTCCTCCTGACCTGGCCAGTTAAATGGTTTCTGTGGTGCTCACAAAGTGACACTGTCACCTAATGAGCAATTGTAACCACATATGTTGGTAACTCAAAATTGCAATTCGCCAAACTCCAAAAAATGCTCTAAAAAGCTCAAAAAATGCTCTAAAAAGCTCCAAAAATGCTCCAAAAAGCCCAAAAAATGCTCAAAAATGCCCATATGCAGCCAATCAATTAATTGCTGGAAAGAGTCCCGCCATGTATTATGAATGCAGGTAGTCCTGGACCCAATCGCAGTCACCCAGGAAGTCCACAAATCCGTGGGACTAATGTGTGCAGTCACCGTAGTGTAAAGCCTCTCTTAGCCCAGAGAAAAAGTTCCAGCACAGACAGGGATATCAATACATGCATCAAAACACCAACGTGGATGGTTCAAATGTAATCCAAGATGCAGTTAGATCAGCAGACATTGATAGCAGCAAAGCAGGCAAGCTGGGTTAGCTGGATTAGAAATCAGCAGTTTGGGAGCAATTAGGATGGTTCAAATGTAATCCAAAATGCAGTTAGATCAGCAGACATTGATAGCAACAAAGCAGGCAAGCTGAATTAGCTGGATTAGAAATCAGCAGTTTGAGAGCAGTTAGGAGGCAGTTCACAAGCGCTGCATGAAATAATGCATAGTTACCATCCAATGTGGATGAGCCCAAGGAAGTACAGGCCTCTAATCCAAAATGCAGTTAGATCAGCAAACATTGATGTAAAAACACTTGGTAGTGGCAAAGCAAAAAAGCTAGATTAGCTGGATTAGCAAGCAGCAGTTTCTGGGCAGTTATAAGGCAGTTCATGAGCGCTGCATGGAGTAATGCATAGTTACCATCCAGTGTAGATGACCCCAGGGAAGTACAGGGTCTCTGGCTTACAGGAAGATTGCTGGGATACAGTCCATGAATAGACGCATAAGTGTCGACATGTTTCGCCGTTGCCAATGACGGCCTCTTCCAAGACAGCGTCCTTACAGCTGTAAGAGAGCTGTAAGGACGCTGTCTTGGAAGAGGCCGTCATTGGCAACGGCGAAACATGTCGACACTTATGCGTCTATTCATGGACTGTATCCCAGCAATCTTCCTGTAAGCCAGAGACCCTGTACTTCCCTGGGGTCATCTACACTGGATGGTAACTATGCATTACTCCATGCAGCGCTCATGAACTGCCTTATAACTGCCCAGAAACTGCTGCTTGCTAATCCAGCTAATCTATCTTTTTTGCTTTGCCACTACCAAGTGTTTTTACATCAATGTTTGCTGATCTAACTGCATTTTGGATTAGAGGCCTGTACTTCCTTGGGCTCATCCACATTGGATGGTAACTATGCATTATTTCATGCAGCGCTTGTGAACTGCCTCCTAACTGCTCTCAAACTGCTGATTTCTAATCCAGCTAATTCAGCTTGCCTGCTTTGTTGCTATCAATGTCTGCTGATCTAACTGCATTTTGGATTACATTTGAACCATCCTAATTGCTCCCAAACTGCTGATTTCTAATCCAGCTAACCCAGCTTGCCTGCTTTGCTGCTATCAATGTCTGCTGATCTAACTGCATCTTGGATTACATTTGAACCATCCACATTGGTGTTTTGATGCATGTATTGATATCCCTGTCTGTGCTGGAACTTTTTCTCTGGGCTAAGAGAGGCTTTACACTACGGTGACTGCACACATTAGTCCCACGGATTTGTGGACTTCCTGGGTGACTGCGATTGGGTCCAGGACTACCTGCATTCATAATACATGGCGGGACTCTTTCCAGCAATTAATTGATTGGCTGCATATGGGCATTTTTGAGCATTTTTTGGGCTTTTTGGAGCATTTTTGGAGCTTTTTAGAGCATTTTTTGAGCTTTTTAGAGCATTTTTTGGAGTTTGGCGAATTGCAATTTTGAGTTACCAACATATGTGGTTACAATTGCTCATTAGGTGACAGTGTCACTTTGTGAGCACCACAGAAACCATTTAACTGGCCAGGTCAGGAGGACTGCAGCCTCCCTTCAATTGGGATATTTTGTCCAATTTTTAAGAGTGTTTTTGTATGTGTGTATTTGTTATGTATTTGTTGTGTATTGTGTCTGTATATCCATGCAATTTTTGATACTTAATCTTTTTTTACTTTATTGATCTAATTAAATTATTCAAAATAAATAATTAAGAATATTTCTGCATGCACCCAAGAGTCAGTTCAATTCTTTGTTCTATGTTTAT
Source organism: Hyperolius riggenbachi (assembly GCF_040937935.1). Taxonomy (NCBI): domain Eukaryota; kingdom Metazoa; phylum Chordata; class Amphibia; order Anura; family Hyperoliidae; genus Hyperolius; species Hyperolius riggenbachi. The sequence goes on along the minus strand of NC_090651.1, from coordinate 255,445,546 downwards.
TATTACTCGCTGACATGGTGCATGCAGTTATTGCTAACATTTTCGATCTTTAACCTGGTTTATATTGAGTCTTTTGACTCTCGAATTTTGTTTGTCTGATTTCTGCTCCGGTACCCCTTTTGCAATACATATACTATCCAATGGGAGCAGACATGCAGATTTCCACACAGGTGAATGATAATCAGTCACAAGCTGACAGCAGGGAAAGACAGACAAAGCTATGCAGCTTGCATGGAAATAGATCAGAACTGCCTGAGCTGCAGCACTACTACTTCCAGGAATAGCTGCTGCAGCAGCGATCATTACAGTACCCCCGCCCTTAAAAGCGGATTCCAGACGCTTTTCAAAACTGAAATTCCCAACAAAACAGTCTGACTGATAATTCATGATGGCCGGGACAGCCCAGCAAGACCGAATTCCAGAATCAGTCCCCACAAGACTGGACCCATCAGAACCAGAACCTACAGAACCATGCCCATCAGTACTACAAGCCCCAGTGTGACACCCAACAGAACCATGATTTCCAGAAGAAAGCCCTCCGAAATTCCCTGAGCGATACCCACCGCCTTCCAGGAACCGTTCAGAAACGCCAAAGCCTTTGCAATGCCCAACCGGTACTGTCTTTACCAACACAAAACCCACTGTTGAACCAGTCCAAGGCACCAGGACAAGTTTTCTCAGAGACCTCCCAGAACACCTTGAAGCTCCAAAGAGATCCCCATAGGTCAGAATGCCCCTTAGGCTCACATGGAGAACTAACAAGAACCCCTATGGAACCTAGGGCAATTCCCGAGTCAGGGCCACAAGGACAAACATCAATATCAGGGCTTTCAGGGACCAGAACCATCTCTGGGCATGCAGGCAGACTGGCAACATCAGAACGTGTTCCCACTAAGGAAGCATCAGAGCACGCTAACACCTTAGACACACTTGGGCATTCTGGCACACCAAGAACATCTGGGCACACCGGCACAAGAGAAACCTCTGGGCATGTCAAGGAACTGTGAGCCTCAGGGTCAGCCAAGACAGGACCAAAACCAGGACTGGCCAAAAAAAAATCATCATGACTAAACTTCGCAACTACTGGACTTTTACACGAGAATGCTGGATCAGACTTAGATGTCGCTGATTCCAGCAAAGTCAGTAACAAATCAGATTCAGGGGCACTAACAAGACAGGACAAATCTTCTGATGTATGCACTGAACCAGATAGGGACTCCACAACTACCTCTGGACTGGACAGAGACTCATTTAATACACTGGATTGGAGCTCATGAGGCGCTGCAGAACAAGTCAGTATTGCAGCAGCCCCCACTGGACTAGGCAAAACTGAGGAATTCCCTGGACAGGAAGGGGACTCTGGAACCTCTGCCAGAGCGGCCAGAGAACCAGAATCTTTCAGGATACAGGGCTGGGTTTCTGGAACACTCATCAGACCGGACTGAGATTTTGAGATTTCTATTATTTTGACCAGAGAATCAGAATTATCCATGTTACAGGGCAAGACTTCTGAAACATTCAGAGGACAGGGCTGGAGTTACTTGGCTGTTACAACACTGGAGAGGGACTCAACAACATTGGTTAAATCAGACTGTGTACAGGGCAAGGTATCTAACACACTTGCTGACGAGGACAATATTTCAATGGCTTCTGCTTTGCTGGGCAGAAATTCATCAAGTTTTATTAGAGCAGACTGTAATTCCAAAACAGCTGCTAGACAAGTGAATATTACTGCAACACCAACTGAGGTAAGCAGTGCCTCAGACTCCTCTGCTAGAGGGTTTGAAATATCCAAAGTACTGGGTGAAGCATAAGACTCTGCGACCACAGCTTCACTGGACAGGATCACTGAACAGTCCATATTGCAGGGCAAAACCATGGAAGCACCTGCTGGACAGCATAATGATTCTGTGACCTGAGTTTCATTGGAGAGATCTACTGCACAATTCATGGTACAGGGCAAATTTATTGGAACATTTTCTGAACAAGGTAATAATTCTGCGATTTCAGGTTCACAGAGCAGATGCTCTGAGCTATTCACGAAACTAGAGCGAGGTGTAGAAACAGGAAGATCAAGACACAATGTTTGTGCATCTGAATCACCATTCAATTGTAAAATTGGAAAATTCAGATGCTGGGGTTCTGAGGTTTCTGGACAGGATTGCTGGGACTCGGAAACTGATGTAGTGCATCTATTGGCATCTGCTGGATCAGACAGGAGTTGAACTTTATTAACACGGGTAATTTCTGCAGAAGTGTTTGCAGAGACAGGCAAGATTTTTCTGGTGTCTGTTTCACTGAACAAAGACTCATGAGTACTGGCTAGGCTGGACTCAGAAGTCAGCAGGACCTCTGGATTCTCTGCTGAGAAATTTGTGCAGGGCAAAGTTAAGAAAGTATCAGTGGCTTTTGTTTTACTGGGAAGTAACACTGAGTTATCCATGGTACAGGGTGGAGTTACAGGAACATTCACAAGACATGGCAGGAACTCAGTAACTGGAGAAGTGGGACAGTCTCCAATTGACAGTGTGTCTTCCCTGGTATCAACTGATTGAATCGCATAAAAATCATCCAAAATCATTTTCCACACATCGATCAATGGAGCCACAAAGTCATACCCACACACACCAGACAAAGCTATGCAGCTTGCATGGAAATAGATCAGAACTGCCTGAGCTGCAGCACTACTACTTCCAGGAATAGCTGCTGCAGCAGCGATCATTACACATACATTACTTTTCTCCTATGTTGCTGTCACTTACAGTAAGTAATAGAAATCTGACAAAACCAACAGGTTTTGGACTAGTCCATCTCCTCATGGGGGATTCTCAGGGATTTCTTTATTTTCAAAGACACTTAGTGAATGGCAGTTGCTCCGTCCAACTGCCCAAAAAAGTGTATGGTGAGCAGGGAGGCTGGCCAGCATCTTTATATAAATCTTTTTCAGGGAGTGTCTTTATAAATTTATAAAGGCCATGCTTAGAATCCCCTATGGAGAGACGGATTAGCTAAAAAACTGTTGGTAATGTCAGAATTCTACTTTTTACTGGAAGTGACAGCAACATAGGTGAAAATTAATTTATGGCTCATTTTACTCTGGAAGAAACATACTTATTAGTATGTGTTTATGTATATTTTAAATGTTACGATTTTCGCGACAGTGGTCCTTTAAGGGCTCAGATACACTATAAATGCTGTTCTGAGCGCTTTTTGGCCATCAGAGCTTTCTGATAGCTTTTTTTTTTTAAATGATCTCATAGACTTACATTAAAATCGCAGTTGCTGTAAAATCACATGATTTTACAGCTATCATGATTGTATCATGGTTTTACCACGATTTTAATGTAAGTCAATGGGAGCGTTTTTTAAAAAGCTCTCAGAAAGCTCTGATGGCCAAAAAGCGCTCAGAAAAGCGCTTATAGTGTGTCTGAGCCCTAAAAGGAAATAAACATGGCAGCTTCCATAGGTCCCACACATCGGATTCCCTTTGCATTGTGTTGTAACAAACTTTTTTTTTTGCACACTTTAACATGGTGTGATTCAAATCTATGAACAGTTCGCACTTCATTGTGTTACAGCGGATTCCACTGTTACAACACAGGACACGGAGAACATTGCTAGAAACACACACATTGATGTACACAATGTAAATCTATGACAACGCAATAGATGTACATTTCTAATTAAATGTGCACAATGTTAGTCGATGGGGTGTACTTGTAGATGTATATGTGTGAGTGATGCCTTACTACACTTTACTAATGTCACCCACAATGCAAAGGCGTATCTAAAGGGGTGCACATATGGTACATGCAACAGGTGCCTCATATGCGCTCTGGTTTTTATCGTTTTTCTGTCATATTCAGTGTTCTTATTGAATGTACCTTTAGGGCTCTTTTGTACAGGCAGCTGAAGGCGATTAATTCACCACCTGTCAGCTGCTCTCTTGTTAACGCTTGGTACTGGCAGCAGACAAGTGGTCACATTTCAGTGGGGGCCACAGCCATACTCAGACGCAACATGTTGCGGTACTCTGCTGCTGTGTGACGCCACCACATGTCAAGCTCTGACACATGTGGCGTTGCAAACACTGCCATTTGCCTGCATTTTTTTGCACCCACATGGCGCTAATAGGCGGCAGATGGGATGCTGAACTACCCTACAAGTGCGCAGTTCAGCCTCTTGTCTGAAAGAGGTCTTAATCTGCTGTTTGCCTAAAAGTATATGCCCACTACTAAGGGTGGCCAGTGAGATGTAAATAATAATTTATGCAGTTTGAAAATGGACCAATCAAATTCCACTTTGGCGGGATTAGATTGGTCCATTTTCAAACTAAATACATTTGCATACATAATTTGCATAAAGCTGCATCATCTCTGAATTATTTGCATCTAATTGACCATCCCTAAAGTTTATCTTAAAGTACCCCTGAACCCAGAGGGTGCGCAAGTATTAACAACTATCCCGAAGTGTGCACATGTCGCAGCTCTGCTGTGCACTATGTGCAGAGACACAGTGTTTTCGAACAATAAGCGGGACTTGAAAAGTGCATTCCTAGGGACAGGCGGAGAGGAGGGGAAATGCCACTTCCTCCCCGCTTATAATCAATGTTCTTTTCAGTTGATAATAAAGGCTAAGCAGAGCGGGGGCCACAGGAGGCACTGGAGAGGGAGGATGGTGTTGTTACAGCACCGCAGATAAACTATTATTAAAAGAAGGAAAAACCCTTTGGGTTCAGCGGTACTTTAAGGCTGGAATCACACTGTACATGCTACAGAACACAGGCAATATAATGTAGGTGAACTGCAATGGACACTGTGGGCTCGATTCACAAAGCCGTGATTAATGCTATCATGGGCGTGATAAGCTTAGCGCACGGGTTAGCGTGCGTACAGCTTTGTGCGCATAATAGTAAAGGTTTGCACGCATGAACTTTCCCGTTCACGCGCTAACATATGGGTTAGCGCAATAACAATGACAGTTAAGCAAACTTTACATTCAATTTATAAAGATGGCTTGAAGAATATTGCTAGTATCACACTGCATCTCCCTGCAAGAATATCTTCTAGACAGGGTCGGACAGGGCCGGCGGGAGCTCAGGATTTTGCCGGGTAGGCCTCCCTCTTAAGGTGGCCACACACCATACAATTTTTTAAATATATGTTCAATTTAAGAATTGCAATCAATTTTTCTGACTGATTGTAACATTTCAAAAATATGACCAATGTACCACACACCTACTGTATGTTCAATTTTTTCCTCAATTATGATAAAAATGATTGGAATCTCAGAGACAATTGCTAGGGGGTGTATATTAATACATTTACAATCCAACACAAACCATACAATCTTTAATAGAAATTGAAGATAAATATCTGGCATTCCGGATCGATTTAAATTGAAAAAAACGGAAAATCGATCGGATTTTTCAGTCGAATGAAATTTTTTTTTGAGAGATACAATCGTTTTTATCGAATTACTGTAAAATCGGATAATTTTATTGTATCGTGTGTGGCCACCTTTAGTGTTCCTGGTGGGCCCCGAGCACTGTCTGCAGGAGGGGGCAAAGCACACAAAGGAGGAGCAGTGGCGGGCACAAAGCAGCGGGGAGGGGGGCAGTCCCCCCTCACTTGGGCCCCCCCCCCCTTTCCAAGCTCCCCTCTCCAGGCTAGAATGTGCAGCGGCAGCGAGCGGCAACAACTTACTACTTCCTGCATCCAGCTCTGCCTGCCGCTGCTCTGGTCTGGTCTTCTTGCTTGTCCAATCTTTGCTCTCACTGTGCTTCCTGTGAGATAGTGATTGGACAAGCGAGAAGAACAGACCAGAGCTGGAAGCAGGAAGTAGTAATTAGTAAGTTCTTGGCCGCTCGCTGCCGCTGCACATTCTAGCCTGGAAGGGGGAGCGTGGAAAGGGGGGGCCCAGGTGAGGGGGGGGGGACTGCCCCCCTCCCTGCTGCTCTGTGCCCACCGCTGCTCCCCCTTCCAGGCTACAGGGGACACATATTGACCTAGCTACCTAGTCTGGGAACACCTATAGACCTTGCTGACTGAACTGGGGACACCTATAGAACTTGCTAACTAAACTGGGGACACCTATAAACCTGAGTAAACTGGGGGCACTTATAGACCTGGCTAAACTGGGGACACCTATAGACCTGACTAAACTGGGGACACCTATAGACCTGGATAACTAAACTGGGGACATCTATAGACCTGACTACCTATACTAAGGACACCTAGAGACCTGGCTAAGTACACTGGGGACACCTATAGACCTGGATAACTAAACTTGGGACACCTATAGACCTGACTACTTATACTAAGGACACCTATAGATCTGGCTAAATAAACTGGGGACACCTATAGACCTAGCTACTTATACTGGGGACACCTATACACCTGGCTATGTAAATTGGGGACACCTATAGATCTGGTTTACTAAACTGGGGACACCTATAGACCTGGCCAGCTAAACTGGGGAACTGGGGAAACCTATACACCTGGCTATGTAAACTGGGGACACCTATAGATCTGGCTTGCTAAACTGGGGACACCTATACACCTCGCTACCTAAACTGTGGACTCCTATAGATCTGGCTTACTAATCTGGGGACACCTATAGACCTGGCTACCTAAACTGGGGACACCTATACACCTGGCTATCTAAACTGGGGACACCTATAGATGTGGCTAACTAAACTGGGGACACTGATAGATGTGGCTAACTAAACTGGGGACACCTGCCGACCTGGCTACCTATACTGAGGGCACCTATAGACCTGGATAACTAAACTGGGGATACCTATAGACCTGGCTACCTAAACTGGGGACACCTACCTGGCTACTTATACTGTGGACACCTATAGACCTGGATATCTAAACTAGGGACACATATAGACCTGACTAACTGAACTGGGGACACCTATAACTTGCTACCTATACTGGGGACACCTATAACTTGCTACCTATATTGGGATGCCTATAGCTAACTACCTATTATGGGGACACCTATAACTTGCTACCTATACTTGGAGCACCTATATCTAACTACCTATACTGGGGACACTTATAGCTGGCTACCTATACTGGGGGCAACTATGCTCAGGCTCTAGGCTCTTCATATGACACTTTCCTCAGGCCCTGCATACTCTAAGGCCATCCTGTATTACTGGCAGTATCACCCAGCAAAGCACCCAGCCCTCCTCAGCTAGCACTGGCTACCTAATACTGATATATATCAGCACATGACTAATTAATTCTGTTTTCTGGGGAACATGGATACTTAATTTATGTATACAGGGCCCATTTGGCTACTAAATATTTTATTTTGACGCACCTGGCTATTTATTTTGTTCATTGTAAGGCACCTGGCTACTTAATTATTTTATTAATTTATGAAGGTGTGTGACTACTTAATATTTTTATTTAGCGACATTTGACTACTTGATGAATTATCATGAGGCATGTAACTACTTGATTATTTTAGCTAAAGTTTATCTGGTCAGAGCCACTCTCTGTCAATAGCACCACTACTTATTTTGTGTATTTTTTTGTTATTTTGTGTATTTTTGGGTCTGACAATGACCCATCATGACCACGCTCATGTTCCAGTGCATGGTGACACCCATTCTTTTTTTGCTAATCTATTCCCTACCATAATCTAATGTCCTACCGAATGATATATTTATATAGTGCTAAATTTCTGGAGTACATACGTATGTGAACTCAAAATGTGGGGGCAATCCGAACCCGCGGGGGGGGGGGGGGGGGATAGGGGGCCTGCTACGCGATCCTGTCCCAGGGGGTGGGGTGGGGGCTTGGGCCCCAGGCTGAAACTTTTCCTGGTGGGCCCTTAGTGTCCCAGTCCGATCCTGCTTCTAGACCTTATAAGTGGCACATTCTATTTAAATCTATGGACCTCCGCAGCTTGTGATCAGAAGCAAGTGCCAGCCCCTCCAACCAGGGTTGTGGAGTCGGAGGAATTTTGCGTACCTGGGAAAAAATGGCCTTTTATTAATAGGTCACAACTTGTTTCTTCTTACCATGTGATAATTTGCATATTCAGTAGTGGTGCATTGTGGGTAACCACAAATGTTCACTTATAGTTCAATTATTGCAAATTTCCTTCTGTTTTAAGAAGGCAAATTTCACCATTCCTAGTGGTTTGGGTCACCCCGAGCTGCTTGGTTACTCTGTTTCTTACCATGTGCAGATATTTGTGGTAAAGCATTAAGTGGTTAACTCTATAACAATGAATGAACATGCAAAGGGGTTCCTAATTGTGAAATTACAGGTATATGAAAAACATAGTGTGTTCTCTAATTCAAAATTGAAATCTGTTCTACTTAAAAAAGAGATAGAAGTGCCCTTCTTACCCAGATGTTGGTGAGTGACAAGGCAAAGGTGACATGATGTGGCCTGCTGCACATCAGTCACTGGAGAGGGATATCTTCAGCAAGGTCACAAAGGGCAATCACCATATTTCTTCTGCCCTGAAAGACAGCCACAGTCAGGAGGGCCAACTGGACTCCAGCTTGAAGAGAGGACGCAAACAATGAGATATTGTCATTGACTTTGAGTGTTAAGGCTAATTGCATGTCATTTTTTCATCCGTTTTCTTTTCCACTGGGCTTTGTAAAAAGGTAAAACTGAAGGATTAATGCTTATATTAATTAATAAAGAACAGATATGCGAGCTCTCCTTCCCTGCAAATCTCGCCTCTCACGAGATGACGCCAATTGGCCTGACAGAGGAACAAGGAAGCTACTCTGTTGCTGCGATTGGCATGAGGCAGTCGCAGAGTGGTTAAAAGGGTCCAAATTTAAACACATAAGCATACATGTAATCAAAACAGTTATACAGCATAGCAGCTTAGCTCTTTGGCTGCACCATAACTTTTGAAAGTGTCAGTCTTCAAAAAAAAAGTTCTCAGTCAAAACTGACAGAGTTCACCACATGCCAGAATATTAGCAGGACACAAGGGTGCCAAGAGGGGAGCTAAATGTCTTACCTTTCCACGATTTTCCAAAATTTCACTAAGATGTGGGTTTTGGAATAAACTATTAACATGAGAAAGATACAAACCCTCTTGAGCTAGTAATCTATTCATTAACAGAATGTGTCCACCAACCTGTTTTTATTGAAGTATTTACAGTATGAGATGATGGTTGCCAAGTAAAGGTTTGAGCTGTTGGGCTAATAGTACTACAGAATGCAGAAGAACCAGGTTATGTACAGGCAGACATATCACATAGTTTCTGCTGATGGTCCTGCAACTCTGCCCTGTATAATACTTTTGTGAAATGTGGCTTGAGACAGCAGAGCCATTGTTCAGCAATTTTCCCACTCACTTTCCTCACACACGTCAACCATTGTACCTGAAGATAGATGGTTTAGACAGAGCCCTGGGGACATAGAACATGATAGTGTTGAATGATCAGATGTCTTACAGGTGTCTCGGAAACAAGAGAAAACAGAAACAGTTTTTCTCTGCTATTTAAGCAGACAGTTCAGCCAAGTGTAGAAGACGCCAGATCCATGTCAGCACAGCTAATGTCCTGTGGAAACACAACTTTCACGCCTTGGATATGTGACCTCAAATCATTTATAGGTGACAGGGAACTCTGAGACTGGTTCATTGGTCATGGTTTATCTCACCATCAGCAGACAATGGCTTTATACCGAAAATGAAGTACTTTTCAAATAAACCTCCGTGCAGGCCCGTTTCCAGGGCCGTGCGGACAGTGCGACCGCCCTGAGTGACAGGCGGAGTGGTAGGTTGGGAGGAGGGCGCAGCAGCGGGGGAGAGAGCGGGCGGCAGACATAGCACTACAACTCACCTTCCGCGATGCACGCTTCTTTAATCTCCTCCCAGGTGTCTGTTGCGTTGGTAACAGCGCCCCCTGTGATGACGTAACCACATGCCATCACAGGGTGCGCTGTTACCAATGTCACGATGGACGCCTGGAAGGAAGGAGATTGAAGAAGGGTGCAACTCGGAAGGTGAGTTGTAGCTCTATGCCCGTCCATTTTCCACCGCCGCTGCCTAGCAACCTATACTGGGAGCACATGCCTGGCTATACTTGTAGCTCCTATGCCTGGCTATACTGGGAGCTTCTATGCCTGGCTATACTGGGAGTACCTATGCCTTGCTATACTGGGAGCACCTGCCTGGCTATAATGGGAGCACCTATGTCTGGTTATACCAGAAACACCTATGCCTGGCTATACAGAGAGCACCTATATGCCTGGCTATATTGGGAGCTCCTATGTCTGGCTATACTAGGATCACCTATGCCTGGTTATACTGGGAGCACTGCACCTATGCCTCGCTATACTGGGAGCACCTATGCCTAGCTATACTGGGAGCACCTATGCCTTGCTATACTGGGAGCATCTATGCCTAGCTATACTGAGAGCACCTGCCTCGCTATACTGGGAGCTATACTGGGAGCACCTATGCCTGGCTATATTGGGAGCTCCTATGTCTGGCTATACTGGGAGCACCTATGCCTAGATATACTGGGTGCACCTATGCCTAGCTATACTGGGAGCACCCGCCTGGCTATACTGGGTGCACCTATGCCTAGCTACCTATACTGGGAGCAGCTATGCCTAGCTACCTATACTGGGAGCACCTATGCCTAGCTACCTATACTGGGGGGACCTATACCTTTGATGTATTTTCCTACATAAGTGCTGAATGGCCTTTAAAGTGTACCAGAGCGTAATTAAATTAAAAGTTTTATACATATCTGGGGCTTCCTTCATCCCCATGCGCACAGATCACTACTACACAGCCGTCCTCAGTCTTCTCCGTCTTCTGTACCGGATCTCGTAACTTCAGCCAATCACGACCAGTCTGATGTAAGATAAGTGCGCTCTTTGCAAATCTCTCCAGCAGGCGCTGGAGAGATACAGAGAGGGTACACTTCTATTGCTCTGGTTTCCTTTAAAGCGGACCTCCAGCGTATATCACTTATTCAATTGCTCCTCTTCTCCTATCAAGTTATAGTCAGTCTTCTTCTTGTAGATCTGTGTCTACCATCTTCCAGCTCATAGTCACACTCGTGTAGAGAATACACAATGGCGTTTCTCAGTGGGGGCGAGGCTATGAGCCAGAATATGCAGACAGAGAGCCGGGACTGATTCAGAAGAAGGAGACTTGGCAGGTGATTATAACTTTATCACAGCAGATGAACATTTGAATATGTGATTTACACTGGAGGTCAGCTTTAAAGGGAAACCTAAGATAGAGGTTTATGGCTGACATATTTATTTCATTTTAAACAATACCAGTTGCCTGATAGTCCTGCTGATCTCTTTGACTGCATTAGTGTCTTAATCATACACCTGAAACAAGCATTTGGCTAATTTTGTCAGAAACATCTGATTTCCATGCTTGTTCAGGGTCTATGGCTAAAGGCATTAGAGGCAGAGGATCAGTAGGACAGATAGGCAACTGATATTACTTGCTTGAAAGAAAAAAAATATGGCAGCCTCCACATACCTCTCACTTCAAGGTTCCCTTTAAGGTTAATATACACACACTAGATTAAACTCAGCCAAGATTATGCTAAAGACTGCCTGTGTTGACAATTTTGTGTGTTGACAGGAGCCCCCAACCCTCCTGGTGCATTGGCAAGAGATCCGGCAAGAGATCTAGCCTTCCGGATTATTTTGCGGAACGCTGCACTTGCGCTCTGCATCAGTGGACCAGAGGACAGTGAGGGGAGCATCATTTGGCTTCCCTCTTCTGAGGTATGTAATTTTGTACCCAGGCTAGTCTCGGGTACACTTTTAAAAGCTAAAATAGCTGATATCTTTGATCCTCTGTTAGTTACATGTCAGTCTAAAAACTAAGATCTCTGAGCAGCTGTAGTTTTATCTGTGCTCTCCCCTTGGCCTTCTGCAGAAAATGTTTAATTTAGGGCTACTGTTAATGTAATTAGTCAATTTAAATACGAACTGTAGTAAAAATAACAATAACATTTTTTTTACAATATTAATTTATTGATAATTTAGTCAGAGTTTGCCCATTGTAAAATCTTTCCTCTCCCTGATTTACATTCTGAAATGTATCACTGGTGGTGACATCTTTAGTTCTGCCAGGTGATCTGTGTGCAATGTTCGTTACTGAGAGTTCTATGCACAGATTGCTTGCTTAGCAGTTGGAATTTTTTTTTATTTCCCACAACGCAACAAGGTTTACAGAAAGCAAATTGTCACGACCTTGGTCCTGACATCACACTGTGGGAGGGGTTTCAGCACAATATCAGCCATACAGACCCCCCTGATGATCTGTTCAAGAAAAGGTAAAGATTTCTCATGGGAAAAGGGTATCAGCTACTACTGATTGGAATTGGGTTCAATCCTCTAAAGTTCCTCTTTAACGAGATTTGTACCAAACATCATGTAGGTTTTTTTTTTGTTTGTTAACATTCTTATTTAATGGAGAGCTAACTATTCAGGGCATGTAAAGTTTATTTCCATGTAAGACATTCTGTGAGTTCAATTATCATAAATGTTAGTTCTGAATTAGCATAAAATAATAAAAAATGCCATACTGAAAAATAAGCATTAATTCTCCAAATGAAAAGGGCAATATATGAAGGTCAAAGATAGCAGAAATGTATTTCCAGGGCCTTGTTGGTATGTCTGTAAGCTGGCCCTGGCTTTACTAGAGTAAATATTGACTTCATCTATAAAGATTATGGAGACAGCTGGCTGTGCAGTGCTAAAATAAGACGTGACTTCTCTGGAAATCTGCACAGAGGGAGTATGGAAATAATTCAGTAGATTGCACTCAATCAATATTCAATAGGTTTTCCATCAAATATTAATATTCACTTGACTCCCACTGAGGTTGTCCAGTATTGCAGCTGTTGCAAGCAGAGGCAAAACTACAAATCATGGGGCCCTCCCTGCAAAAATTCAGAGAAATTTGCTTCCATCTTCCATCCCCACCACCCACCTTCCCCCTTCCTTTCCCAGTAAGAAATATGGCCAGTTTAAAAACATGTTCCTATAGCATTTATAATGCATCTATAGAAATATCCATTAAAGCGGATCAGAGGTGAAAAACTAACTATAACAAGTCTGAAAAACTGTGGGCGGGGCTTGTTTAGTTTATAGGGAATCAGAGTATTAAAACAAAAAAGTATTTGGCTTAAGGAATGCCCTATAAACAATAGCAAAGGAACACAATTATGTAATGAGTAAAAGTTCATCTTGGATCCACTTTAAGGCCCTTACCCACTTCGCAATTCTTCTGATGATTTTTCAGACGACCAGCATTTGTTTTGAGCCCTGAGTGGTCATTTATGCGATCTTGCGAGGTGGGTACAGACCCACGATCACGCGAATGTCGCTTAGCGGCGATAACAACTGTCATGGCAGATTGGATCTTTAAAGTGGTCTGAAAGCCAGCATCTCTACTTTGCTTTAAAAGATTCCTCACAGCTTGAAAGCTACTATCCCAGAATTTTTTTTTAGCAGAACATCACTGAAATGGTTAAACAAAAGCAATTTGTCCTGCTATTCAGCTTCAATAAACATCCAAACTGTAGATAACAGTATCTTTGTTTACATTACAATGTTGTTACAATGTATGTAAACACAGTCTAGCATGTGAAGGCAGTCAAGTGACACAGGGGAGAGATCAAATTACAACTTGTTTTTAGACACGAATGAGGGGGAATTAGACAGGTTAAACTCTCTAAATACATACAGGGTGCATTTCTCTATGTTTTTCTTCTGTCCTGTGCAAGAGTAAAGACTATTTCCTGTATTGAACTCACTGACTGCTGGTGTCTTTTGTTCTTCCACCACAGATGTAGTATAAACCACCGCCTGATGTCAGAGAAGGAAAGAATTGAATGTGCTGGCTCTTCCCAAGATATGACGTTAGCATTAGTAAGCATGAATCAGTGGTAATAGCTATAAATGCAGCTGTAAGTTATGAGTTCTCAGTGGCAGCGTCAAGATGTAACATGCCCATAGCTAAAGCTTGAACACCATGACACAACTTTACCAAGTAATATGTTTATTTCTCACGAAGTGAGTTTTAAGTAAAATAGAAATTTGGACTTCTATTAAAAGTATTGATGAGCTGAACAAACAGATCGGACTAAGTAATTTGGGCGCACAGCACGCCTTGTGATTTGAATGCTGCCATTGCCTACCATGTAATTAGTGGTGGTGCTAAGAGAGTAATTTGGGCACAAGTCCTTGGAATATTGCATAGCCAAACTCTGGCTAGGGATAGCGGCGGTGTGGCGGTAATACCGATCACTGTTCGGGTCCGGCGGTTTGGAAGAGCATTGTTACGATAATGCCTGCTTAGCTATAGTATACCAGGATCATTCACCACAACGGTCATTTGGGTGTCTAAAGTTGCACTAACAAGACAGAGTGGTGGTGGTAAGTAACTGGGCACCTGAAGTTCAAATATTATGTACCTGAACCCTGCGTCTGTTATAGGTAACTGTTAGGAGTTGGTAATTGGTGTAGTGTTAGGTGTAAGTAGGTTGGGTTAGCATTAGCAGTAGGTGGAGGGAGGTTAGTGTTAGGCATAGGTAGATCAAAAAGGTGATAGTAGAATATTGGTAACATTATCAATATTCTATTGTTGGCATAACCTTGCACCCAAATTATTGAGTGTCTTTTTACATGTATGCCATACAGCTCTCCAGTGTTTTAGAAAGCAGAAGCCAGGAAAGCAGGTGACAGCCACTAGCTGATGATCATTGAGTTGGCAGATATGTTAATCAGCTGCCATCAATTTGATTGGCAGCTAAGTTTTAATAATAGCACATCAACCTTCCAGTAGGGTGGAGGTTAGCATGTTAGAAGAGTTTATTGTTCATCTCTAATTAAAGCTAGAGGAAAGTACCAATCAGCACACATATGGCAGGACAACTAAATCTATTGGCAACAGGAACTGTCTAAAGCCTTGTATACTTTCTAGAAGGAACTTGTTGAGGCAGGCATTTGGCATAGATACAGCTGAGAAATGCAGTATAAATTACTTTTTTCCCCGACGTTGCTGTCCCTTGCAGCAGTTGGTAAAGATCTGACAGGTTTTAGACAAGACCATCTTCTTATGGAGGATTCTCAGGGTTTTCTTTATTTTCTAAACCATTTGCTTAGCAGCAGTGGCTCGACCTTCCAAAATAGTGTGCAATGAGTGGGTAGGCCGACTGGTATCTTTATATAGGTCTCTTCCACGCTGTGCTCTTGAAATAAATAAAATACTAAGAATGCCCAATGAGGAACTAGACTAGTCCAACGTCTGTCAGATTTGGCAGATGTTTACTAACTACTGCAAGACAGCAACATAGGAGAAAAGTAACTTGTAGCACATTTTACACTGTGACAAAGGGACATGTACAGGTACACTATATGGGATGAAGATGGAAGGACAATGGAGGGAACATGCTGGCTGGACAGGTGTGTGTTCTCTGTTTTTAGTATTCTGCAGTGAAGCAGCACCTTGGGAGACCACTATTACCTTGGGTGAGAGACTTAGGGGCCGATAGGCCATCTCTGGGAACTCAGGAGAATAAATTTTAACTATATGTTGTGAATTAGTTTTTGCAAATGGTCCTATTTTATCTACCAGCTCTGTGATGATGGAGATATGTGAATGGATCCATGCTTTCTTATAGGAACGCATGGAGTCCGTTTCCCATAAGAGTTGGAACGCTGTTAGTGTCCACTATAGGAAGCGGTCCAGAAGAAAATAAGAAAAAGGCCCTTATCAAAATTAGTCATTGCTCATGAAAGGAGGTAAAGGCATTATTATCAATTATTTATGTTGGACCATCTCAAGTGCTTCCACTTCTGATACCTACAAACTTGGCCTGGCCTGGTCCACACTAGGTCCGGAAACGTATCCGTGGCTGCGTTTTTTAAACCTGATGAAAAACAGAGTCCCGGATACTAATGTTCAAAATAGCAGCCAGCCTCACCCAAGTAAAAAACGGATCCGTCTGCGTTTGCGGGGACCCGTTTTCAAAACCTGAACGGAAGGTCCGGATCTGCTGCATTTTCACGCAACGGATCAGGACCACGGATACACGCAGGGGTAGTGAAAAGCAATGAGAAAACGCATCTCCAGCTCCACAGGCAAAAAACTGATGTGAAAACGGATAGCCTGAGCTTTATGATTGGCCCAAAAAAATCCTCCCACTCCTTCCTAATGATGGAGACGTTTTCTGTCAGGGAAAAACTGAACGGAAACTGATGCAAAACTGATGCACTTTCATCAGTTTGCAGTACGGTGGTACTTCCCCTAATCTTCCCCTGATCCGGACTGCAGTGTCCGTCCTGCAACTGCGTCTAGTGTGGACCTAGCTTACTGTATAAGCGGGCATCTGCAGCTAGTAGCCAATCATTCCCTTTACCAAGGTGCTTAATCTATCACCCATATCATGAGGAGGATTATAGTAAACTTCCATCCATGACATTTCACAATGCTGTACAATAAATTATTAAGGGTTGTGGAATACAAACACAAGATAAAAATCATAAAAAACATGACAGGATGGGTGACCATGCACCAGGGGCGTAGCAATAGTCATAGAGGCCATAGCACCTGCTATGGGGCCCTGGAACTGAGGTGGCCCAGTGGGTACTTAATGTACTATTCATCATTAACTTTTTTTTTATATATCTCCACCCTTTGTCTTTGCCCATGAATTATATGCAGTGTTAATTGCATGACACTGTAAATTGCCCAAATAACTTATACCCATAGGGTAGGGGCAGGTGGCATTGCTTAAGAGTGCCTACATATGAGGGCCCCATGAAAGTTTTGCTATGGAGGCCCATGATCTCTAGCTACGCCATTGCCGTGCCCTATCATACTAAGGGCCTGAACCCTTGAAGCAGAAGTGAAATTAGCATAGCAACACAAGCGTTACGCTAGTAGCACATGTTGTGCTAACAGGGTGATGCTCATTGCTCCCCTAGCTTCCAACTCTACCTCCTAACACTTACCCACCCATAATGAAAACTAACATTTGCCTAATACACCCCAACCCTTATTAACTCTCCAACCATTAATTATCCTCTGGATAGTCCTGAGGCTTCCCAGATCCTCCTGGTGGCCACCGATCTAGTGCTGGGACTATAAGGACTTGTTGAATATGTTCTCGTGGCCACGCTCCTGCCCATGTATGAGCGAGGTCCCACTGCACAGGCAGCATGGGGCCGCTCATGCATGGCTTTTTCCTCCTGGCATGAGCACAGGCAGCATGGACACTACTTGCACCTGTATACAGACAGTAGCACAGGCAAGAAAAAGAGGGTCTCAGCGAGCTGCAATTGGGTGAAGGAGGATCAGAAAAGCCTTTGGATTTACAGAGTTTTACCTACAGGTTTGCTAAAGACTAGGGATGATCAGTGAAATGCAAATGCAGTAATTCTGAGTACATGCAGGATTAGACCAACCAATTTAAGCCTTGGTGGGACTACTTGATTGGTCCTTTTCTAAGCTGCATACATTTGCAAACAAAATTTACATAATCCTGCATCAACTCATAATTATTTGCATTTTAGTGATCATCCCTATTTAAGACTAGGCCTTGCTGCACTGACTGCACAAGACTGCTAGTGATGAACTGTTCACCGGCAAACATTTCACCATTATTATTATTATTATTTAGTATTTATATAGCGCCGACATCTTACGCAGCGCTGTACAGAGAATATAGTCTTGTCACTAACTGTCCCTCAGAGGAGCTCACAATCTAATCCCTACCATAGTCGTACGTCTATGTATGTATCGTGTAGTGTATTTTTATTGTAGTCTAGGGCCAATTTTAGGGGGAAGCCAATTAACTTATCTGTATGTTTTTGGGACGTGGGAGGAAACCGGTGTGCCCGGAGGAAACCCACGCAGACACGAGGAGAACATACAAACTCCTTGCAGATAGTGCCCTGGCTGGGATTCGAACCGGGGACCCAGCGCTGCAACGCAAGAGCGCTAACCACTACGCCACCGTGCTGCCCACCGACTACGCCACCGTGCTGCCTACCATCTAGCTAGTTGTGCCGTAATCTGTGGTTGTGCACAACCAGTCATTAGAACAATGGTGCAGACATCTTTCTTTTTTTTTCCATGGACCTCATGGACAGGGAAAATAAACAACTTATTTTCTGGACTGCCAGTAAATTTACTGAGAGTTGGCAATACTGGCGGCAGCACCCTCTGATAGCCACTGCGCTCCAGGCGATTGCCTAGAATGTCTGTGGGTTTAAATGGCCCTGCAATACAACTACCTGAAATGAAAGGGTGTAGTTCTATACATGCCTGGAGCTTCTTCAGGCCCGTCCACGCAGATTGCTCCCTCGCCGCCATCCTCCACCTCCTGGATGCTCTGGTAGATGCCCCATTATCTTCAGCCAGTTGGGGCCAGTCAACACAATCGCAGTCCGCCCGCGCGCTCCCCGATCTCACTGATGCAGAATGCTCCCAGGGAAGGGAGCGTGGTGGGGGTACGTGCGGCTGCTTATTACGCAGTACACCTCGAATGGCGAAGCTAACAGGACATCGACTGGAGGCGGAGGACGGCGGCGATGGAGCTATCTGCTTGGACGGTATGTATAAAACCCTTTCCTCTCAGGTTTACAGTACTTAAATGTCTGTGGGTAGCTTTATGGCACTGTGTCATGCTACCTACAAAACCCGATTGGCCTCCATCTGGTGCAGCACTCTCCACTGACTGGCAGCAAAAAGTTGCATGCATTTTATTAATTAATAATAGGTACTTTTCACTGGGTCAGTGCTAATGATCCATTTTTATCATTCCTTATTAGGCACACTGCAATAAAAAATTGTGTTTTTTTTAATTGTCCTTTATTTCCGCAGGTAACATTTGGGCACCTCCTACAGATAAAAATAGAACAGCAGCAGCCAAACAGGATCATCTGTTCACCCTTCAATAATAATAATAAAAATGCCTCTCCCTATTTCTGTTGTAGGAAACACATAAAACAGGGGGATAAGCCCATTCTTGTCTGTGTTTAGCCAAAGCAGGATATTCCCAGGAACATTAGTGACATCATCAAGTGAAACTGCACAGCCAGACAGTGAGTGAGACACAGGTAGGATAAAACCAGTATACTGTATATTAGAGAGAATCTGAGTATGACATGAAGTCACTCTCTCCACCAGAGTCCTGATCCTTGGCTACAGCTAATACCAGACACACAGAAACAGAGCTGAGAATGTGACAGACAAGGACAGGTGTTGGGAAAAGCAGAGTATGGAGGGAACAGAAAGGGCAAAGGGAGCAGTGGGGGAGGGAGATGTACACAATCTGAGTTTCACTGTCTAGGCACAGTAAAAAAAAAAACTTCCTGCATAACAGATGAAAGAACATTTCTGGGAGCAGAGCTAAGGTACTAACAAACAAATGCAACTGAGCTGCTCCTGCGCAGACTTGAAATATAGGAAGAGCAGGAACTAAAACATTTGGTCAAATCATAAAGCTTACCAATGTTAACACTTTGCACTCAAAAATACATCCACACTGTGACCTGTGATTAAGACAGCGATAAAAACTTGAAAGTCAATAATAGAAGATGGACATGCTGCCTAATTATGTATTTTTGTAGTTGGAAACTGCCTATTATTTTATTTCTTTCTTTGAGGGGGGTACACTTTCTGGCTATGTTGATCAGAGCTGACACTCTACCTACGGTAATTATGTTTTTTGAGAGAAACACTAAATACTGTATGTTGTTTGGTGCACACGCCGCTGAATAATATATATATTTTGGGGGAGGGGGGGAGATACATGCTGCTTGGGGGATATTGTGTGGGGGATATTTCTGCTTAAATATAATCCAAGAAGTGGTTACTGTGGAAATATAATGTATATATCGTGTCATATCTCTAGCTTGTCACATGCTTGGTGTTTGGGGACTTATGTTTTCTTCAAGGTGGGGGGTAAACACCGCTGGTAGGTTTATGTGTGTTTGGTTCTGCCACAGTATCTCATGACCACACCCTTTTTTTGCAGTGGTGCACACATGTAAAATTGGTGCAGGGCAGGAGGGATGGCAGGCAGGGACATCATTGTGTATTATCATTGGTGCTATGCAGGTAATGTACACCTATATAATGTGCATTGCATAGTGGCAATCCTTAAACTGTTTCCTTACACTAAATACACTTGTCTAACACTGCAGCTGTCCTTGGTAGGTTTTGGGGCACTATATCAATACAGTGGTTGGGGCCCAATTTAAAACTTGCATGGGGCCCCAATCTCCTTATTTACACCACTGACTTACATATGCATACACATACTCAAAATACACACGCCTCCTACTACGCTCCTTGTAGAAAACACTCCACAACACAAACACAGTAGCATTACTTTTTCTGTCTCCAACCATTCATGAAAGGTCCCATTCCCCTGTGTTGTTGCAGCTTATTATGATCTTTACCTTCAGACATGAGACAACTGGCAGAGGAAGGAGGGAAAGGGTGGGGTGCCCTACTGCTGGTGCTGTGCATCTCCAGTGCTAATCAGCAGCAGCTGATCTGGGATCTCTGTAATCTATTTGTAAAGCAAGGGAACATATAGGTTCACAATGAAGAGTCAGGCAGTATGAGACAAATTGGGAGCAGGTGGCTCCTAGATATATCGAGTGGCACCATTGACTTTAAATAAAATTATTGTTCATCCATACACCAAAGCGGAAATTCAGGGGGCATGATAATTATCATGTTTTGCAGGAGATTTACATGATAATAAGAGCTAGACATCAGGAACAGGATTTGTACGGGGGGCTTTCGGAAGGGCGGTTAAGAGTTAGATATCAGGAAAGAGGTTTGTGCTGGGGGGGCTCTGTGTGAGAATAAGTTAAGGCTTGTACACATGTTGGATTTTTCTAAACGACCGGTCGTTTGGTCGGCAAATCGGGCGTGTGTACAGTCAGACGTTCGCCAAGCGGATAGTTGAAATCCAGTCTTATCAGCTTAACGACCGACCGTACACACGCCCGATTTAACGTCCAAACGACCGGTCGTTTGGAAAAATCCGACATGTGTATGTACCTTTAGGTTTAGCTATAAATATTTATCCTTTTTTATCATTGATAAAAAGTAAATATAATTAACCACTTGACCACTGAGGAGTTTTTCCCCTTCTGGACCAGAGCAATTTTCACCTTTCAGTGCTCCTTTCATTCACCAATAATTTACCGTAATCACTATCACACCGTTCCACACACTACTGTAATCACAATGAAATAATCTAGATCTTGTTTTTTTTTTTTTTTGCCACCAATTAGGCTTTCTTTGGGTGGTACATTATGCTAAGAATTATTTTATTGTAAATGTGTGAAGAAACGCGGAAGAGCCACCTCCATGAGTCAGTGGGAAGCGTCTCTTTCTGCGCATGGCGTGGCGGAACGTGGAAAAACCGCCACATCGGACGCGGCAGTCAGCGCGCATGGGCCTGTTTTAAGTAGTCTGACCCAGGGCGTGGAGGCCACTGCCGGGGCTGATGGTGGTGCGACCAACCCCGCGCATGAGGCAGCAAGCACATTGCAAGACAGTACTGGTGTGGCTGGGACTGATAGTCCACCAAGATTCAGAATGACGCGCGTGCGCGCAGAGAGGCAAAACTTATATGGCGGCCAGAAGTAGGTCAGCTGACCAAGCTGGTCAGCTGACAATTCCGTGTCCTCTCATTGGTCCAGCACTTAGGGAAGTGCTGGAAAGTAGCTGTGTATATATACTGCTGGCTGTTCAGTTGCTGGTTGTCTGGCGTTGCGATCACTATGTGGTAGCACTCAGACCTGAGTCAGATCCTAAAGTGTGCCGGGACCAGCTGGAGCTGTAATCCTACACTTAGCTAGATTCTGTTGATAGTTTAAAGTACTAGTTTGATTGTGATTATCTGTTATGACCGTTTGCTTGCCTGACTACTCTTCTGAACTCTGATCCTGTACCTCGCTATTCTGATACTCTGTTGCCGAACTCCGGCTCGCCCTAAGACTCCGCATCTGCCTCCTGATTCTGTACCTCGATATTTCTGATACCCTGTTGCCGAAACCCTGCTTGTTTATTCATCCCTGCATCTGCCTTCTGAATCTGTACTGTATCTGTCTGTGTGGTTACGACCTGGCTTGTCCGACCTCGAGAACCGACCTTACTGTTAGAGGTGGTTCCCAGTCCTGAGTGTCACTCTCAGGTTGTCCTTCCTACTCTCAACCTGACTCCTCCTCCCGGGAGAGTTTAGGTCTTCAGAAGGAATTTGTGCAGTACTCCTTACTGCTCTGAGGCCTCGTCCTCTAAGTATTACAGTTGCACCAAACACTCTTACTCAACTCAGGTATCCAGAGGTTAGCATATATATCTGATTATCGGTGATACTGCAGATCATCAATAATCTGGTATATATCTGTATTCCCAGTGATACTGCAGATCACCGGTAATCAGATCCTCTCTGTGTTACACCGATCGTTACAGAACGCCAGACCCAAAAGACAAGATGGACGCACGCACGCACTGATCCTCTGGGTGTACTTGCCACTTCGGTGGATAACATCCATCAAGTACTGGGTAGTCATAAAGCCTTAAATGATGCCCTATCAGGGTCGGTACAAACCCTCCAGACGTCAGTGGATGAGGTGCGATCCCCTCCTAACATAGACATTCGTATGCCTGTTTCTGAACGGTTTTCTGGCCACAGATCTGACTTCCGTAATTTTTGGAGTAGAGTGTTAGCTTATTTTGAGTTGAGACCCCGATCCTCAGGTACTGAGGCCCAAAGGGTCACATTTATTAAAACTCTGTTATCTGGCGACTCTCAGACATGGGCGTACAGTTTGCCCACCGGAGATTCAGCCCTAACCAATGTGGAGGAAATCTTCAAAGCCATGGCAGTAATCTACGACGACCCAGATCTTGCCTCGACCTCTGAGCGTAAGCTCAAACTTTTGCGTCAAGGCAAGGGTCCGGTCAAAGATTACGCAGCAGAATTTAGGAGGTGGTCAGTTTCAGCCAGGTGGGACACCTATGCCCTCTTAGATTGTTTTTTGTCAGGCTTGTCTGATGAGGTTTCCGATCTGATGTTGAGTCAGCCCGAGCCCAAAACGGTCGATGAGGCCATTTCATCGGCCATTCGTATCGACCGCAGGTTACGCCATCAGAAACGGACCAGGGGCAGTCATCGTGTCAGGGTGACATCTTACGCTGCACCTCTCGCTGCACCCCTAGTGACACCATCTTCTCCCGTCTCATCTTCTCCGGTCCTGCCTCCACCCGAGCCGATGCAGATTGGTCGGTCAAAACTGACCCAGGTGGAAAGAAGACGGAGAATGACGGAACAACTGTGTCTGTATTGCGCTGAAGGGGGGCATAGAGTACGAAACTGTCCCAATAAGCCGGGAAACGCTACCGCCTAGGAGTTGTAGAGGGTAACACCCTAGGCGTCCGACTCGTACCCCTAGAAGAAAAGCGGTTGCTTTTTCCCTGTACTGTTACATGGGAGGATAAGTCCGAGGCCACGGAAGCCTTTGTTGATTCAGGCTCCGCGGCTAATTTTATGGATTTTGAGTTCGCTAAGAGATTGCGTATTCCGCTCATTGCAGTGGAACCACCCATTCAGGTCACGGCAGTGGACGATTCTCCTCTGCAGAGTAATCGTCCACTGTCTCAGACACCAGAGGTGGGAATCACTATGGGGGTTCTACATTGGGAGAAGTTACAGTTTTTCGTATTACACATGACTACTTCCACTATTATACTTGGCATGCCATGGCTACGCCTTCATTCTCCACACATTAATTGGGCCAGCGGTCAATTAATTTCCTGGTCTGATCGTTGTTTTCAGCAATGTTTAGGAAAGGTGACTTTGGGCCAAACCAGGATTCAGGTGGAGGGGGTTCCTGAACAGTATTTGGAGTATTCTGATGTATTTTGTCCCAAGGCAGCAGACAAGTTACCCCGACATCGCCCTTTTGACTGTCCCATCGATCTCCGTTCAGGTTGTATGCCCCCCCCCCCCCCGGGGCCATTTGTACAATTTATCTGGGCCCGAAAAATTGGCCATGCAAGAATACATCCGTAAAAATCTGGCCAAGGGTTTCATTCGTCCGTCCCGGTCGCCTGCTGGAGCAGGTTTCTTTTTTGTTAAGAAAAAAGATGGAGGCCTGCGGCCCTGCATTGATTACAGGGGCCTGAATAAGATTACGGTGAAGAATCGATATCCGCTGCCTCTGATAGACGATTTATTCACACAGGTCACCAACGCTAAGATCTATTCGAAGTTAGACTTACGGGGCGCGTACAACCTGATACGTATAAGAAAGGGCAATGAGTGGAAAATGGCCTTTAACACGCCCGACGGGCATTACGAATACTTGGTGATGCCCTTCGGGTTATGTAATGCCCCAGTCGTTTTCCAGGAACTCATCAATGAGGTCTTCAGGGAGGTGTTGGGGAGATTCGTTCTAGTATATCTAGATGATATACTTATTTTCTCCAACACTCTCGCCGAGCATAGGACCCATGTAAGATTTGTGTTGGACAAACTGAGGAGGAACTCACTTTACGCTAAACTGGAGAAATGTATCTTCGAAGTAACATCTGTCACCTTTCTGGGATACATTATCTCCACCTCAGGCCTGTCTATGGACCCTACTAAGGTTTCCGCGGTCCTAGAATGGCCTCAGCCAGTTGGGTTGAAGTCGCTTCAGCGGTTTTTAGGCTTCACTAACTATTATAGAAGGTTCATTAAAGGGTACTCCTCAGTCATTGCACCCCTCACCAGTCTCACCAAAAAAGGGGCAGATACCACCCATTGGCCTCCTGAAGCCCTACAAGCTTTCTCCACCCTGAAGGATCTATTTTGCTCTGCACCCATCCTTAGACACGTGGACACTTCATTCCCCTTTGTTGTTGAGGTGGACGCCTCAGAGGTCGGGGTGGGGGCTGTGCTGTCTCAGTGGTCAGGCGTGCAGGGTTGAATGCACCCGTGTGCCTACTTCTCTCGTAGGTTCTCCCCAGCAGAGAGAAACTACGATATAGGCAATCGGGAGCTCCTGGCCATTAAATTGGCGTTCGAGGAGTGGCGACATTGGTTAGAGGGAGCAGAACATATGATCACGGTTTACACTGATCACAAAAACCTGGAATACATCGAGGGGGCTAAGAGGTTGAGCCCCCGTCAGGCTCGATGGTCGTTATTTTTCTCTCGATTCCGATTTATAATTACGTACACTCCAGGTAGCAAGAATGTTAAAGCAGATGCATTGTCCAGGTGTTTCAAACCAGAGACAGCACAGCCCTCTGTCCCCGAGACCATTATTCCGCAGAAAATGGTGCTGGCTGAAACTGATACTTGGGAGGACTGGAAGGAGACTTTAAGCCCCTTTCAGCAGGACATTCTGGAAGGGAAGCCTGAAGGGGTTATGTTCATTCCTTTGCCTTTCCGTCTCCAGATCTTAGAGATGTTCCATGCGCACAAGAATGCTGGACATCCAGGAGCAGCCAGAACACAAGATCTGGTGGCCAGGTGTGCCTGGTGGCCTTCCTTGTCAGCAGATTGCAAGGAGTTTGTTAGGGAATGTGCAATATGTGCAAAAAGTAAGCCCTCCCGGCTGGCACCTTTCGGTACCTTGCAGCCTTTGCCCGCCCCGAGTGAACCGTGGACCCATTTGTCCATGGATTTTGTGGGTGAGCTCCCCAAGTCTAAGGGCATGTCGGTCATTTGGGTGGTAGTCGACCGCTTCAGCAAGATGGCCCATTTCGTGCCCTTAAAAGGACTCCCCTCGGCCCAGGAATTGGCCGACTTGTTCATCGTCCATGTTTTCCGGCTGCATGGCATTCCGGAAAACATAGTGACAGATCGGGGAGTCCAATTCATCTCTAGCTTCTGGAGAGCATTTTGCCACCAAATGGGCATGAAGCTGTCATTCTCGTCAGGCTTCCACCCACAGACCAATGGGCAGACTGAACGAATCAATCAGTCATTGGAGCAGTTCTTAAGATGTTACGTTGCGGAGGCACAGAATGACTGGGTAAAATTTCTGCCCTTCGCAGAATTTGCACAGAATAGTTTGAAGAGTTCTTCTTCTGGTTTTTCTCCGTTCCAGGTAGTGACAGGGAGATCGCCCAAATTCTCCCCTTTATCAGTAGCCTCCACTCCGTTTCCGACTCTGGAGGCCTGGCAGAGGGCATTTAAAGACATCTGGTGGAAGGTGAAAGATAATTTGGAAAGAGCATTTCAGAGTCAAAAGGGTCAAGCTGACAAAAGACGCTCGTTAGAGTGGAGGTTTCAGCCAGGAGACTTGGTTTGGGTGTCCACGCGTCACTTAACCCTGAGACAACCCTCAGACAAGCTCAGCCCCAGGTTTGTGGGTCCATTCCCGGTAGCCAAGAAGATCAACAACGTTACTTATACCGTTGATCTTCCTGCCAGCATGCGTGGGGTAAGATCCTTTCACGTGTCTTTGCTCAAGCCAGCGGTCCATGTGGGTCCCACTCCTCCTCCTCCTGTGATGGTGGATAGCCAACCTGAGTATGAAGTAGAGAAAATTTTGGACTCACGTATAGTACAGAACGCAGTACAATATCTAGTGCACTGGAAGGGGTACAGTATTGAGGAAAGAAGGTGGGTACCTGAGGGCCGCATGCATGCTGATAAATTGAAGAAGGCGTTCCACACTTTACATCCAGAAAAGCCTGGAAGGAGCTGTCCGGAGTCCACTCCTCAGGGGGGAGGTGTACTGTGAAGAAACGCGGAAGAGCCGCTGCCATGAGTCAGCGGGAAGCCGGTCTTTCCGCGCATGGCGTGGCGGAACGCGGAAAAACCACCGCGGCGGACGCGGCGGTTAGCGCGCATGGGCCTGTTTCAAGTAGTCTGACCCAGCGCGGGGAGGCCGCTGCCGGGGCTGATGGCGGTGCGACCAACCCCGCGCATGAGGCAGCAAGCACATTGCAAGACAGTACTGGTGTGGCTGGGACTGATAGTCCACCAAGATTCAGAATGACGCGCGTGCGCGCAGAGAAGCAAAACTTATATGGCAGCCAGAAGTAGGTCAGCTGACCAAGCTGGTCAGCTGACAATTCCGTGTCCTCTCATTGGTCCAGCACTTAGGGAGGTGCTGGAAAGTAGCTGTGTATATATACTGCTGGCTGTTCAGTTGCTGGTTGTCTGGCGTTGCGATCACTATGTGGTAGCACTCAGACCTGAGTCAGATCCTAAAGTGTGCCGGGACCAGCTGGAGCTGTAATCCTACACTTAGCTAGATTCCGTTGATAGTTTAAAGTACTAGTTTGATTGTGATTATCTGTTATGACCGTTTGCCTGACTACTCTTCTGAACTCTGATCCTGTACCTCGCTATTCTGATACTCTGTTGCCGAACTCCGGCTCGCCCTAAGACTCCGCATCTGCCTCCTGATTCTGTACCTCGATATTTCTGATACCCTGTTGCCGAAACCCTGCTTGTTTATTCATCCCCGCATCTGCCTTCTGAATCTGTACTGTATCTGTCTGTGTGGTTACGACCTGGCTTGTCCGACCTCGAGAACCGACCTTACTGTTAGAGGCGGTTCCCAGTCCTGGTAGTGACACTTTCCCCTGAGTGTCACTCTCAGGTTGTCCTTCCTACTCTCAACCTGACTCCTCCTCCCGGGAGAGTTTAGGTCTTCGGTAGGAATTTGTGCAGTACTCCTTACTGCTCTGAGGCCTCGTCCTCTAAGTATTACAGTTGCACCAAACACTCTTACTCAACTCAGGTGTCCACAGGTT
Organism: Hyperolius riggenbachi; assembly: GCF_040937935.1. Taxonomy (NCBI): domain Eukaryota; kingdom Metazoa; phylum Chordata; class Amphibia; order Anura; family Hyperoliidae; genus Hyperolius; species Hyperolius riggenbachi. The sequence continues at coordinate 255,417,769 of NC_090651.1, read as the reverse complement.
AGCATATATATCTGATTATCGGTGATACTGCAGATAATCAATAATCTGGTATATATCTGTATTCCCAGTGATACTGCAGATCACCGGTAATCAGATCCTCTCTGTGTTACACCGATCGTTACAAAATGCTTTTATTGGGAATAATAGGAAAATTAATTATTTCTCAGTTTTCGGCCGTTATAGTTTTAAAATAAAATGTTCTACTGTGGATAAAACCCACACATTTTGTTAACCTATTTGTCCCAGTTATTACAACGTTTAAAATACCGTATATACTTGCATATAAGCCGACCCGCATATAAGCCGACCCCCCCACTTTTACTTAACAAACCAGTAAAAAATAATTGACCCCCATATAAGCCGGGGGTAGGAAATGCTGGCCGCCTTATTCCCCTAGTGTGTCCCAGTATAGCTAGTATAGTGCCCAGTACAGCTAGTATAGTGCCCCAGTACAGCTAGTATAGTGCCCCAGTACAGCTAGTATAGTGCCCCAGTATAGCTAGTATAGTGCCCCAGTATAGCTAGTATAGTGCTCATTATAGCTAGTATAGTGCCCATTATAGCTAGTATAGTGCCCAGTGCAGCTAGTATAGTGCCCCAGTATAGCTAGTATAGTGCCCCAGTATAGCTAGTATAGTGCCCATTATAGCTAGTATAGTGCTCATTATAGCTAGTATAGTGCCCCAATATAGCTAGTATAGTGCCCCAGTATCGCTAGTATAGTGCCCCAGTATCGCTAGTATAGTGCCCCAGTATCGCTAGTATAGTGCCCCAGTGCCCTCCCGCCTCCCCTCTCCCCCGCGGCCGCCGCTGCTTTTACCTTAGCAGGCGCTGCTTCTTCTATTCCCCTCCTCTCTGGCTCCGTAGGACAGCAGCACTCTTCACGGTGGCTGCTGTGATCAGACAGAAAGCAGCGAAGAGCGCGGCTTCCTGTAGCGGCGGTTGCTATGAGAACCTCTCTCTCTCTCTCTACTGCAGCCGCCGTGAAGAGCGCTGCAGTGATTTACGGAGCCGGACAGGAGGGGAATAGAAGAAGCGGCGCCGGGCAGGTAATTGCAGCGGTAGCGGCGGCCGCGGGGGGGCGGGGTGACAGTGCGGGGGGCTCGGACCACCATCACCAGCACCAGACTCGCATACAAGCCGACCCCCCAACTTTTGACCCCCTTTTTGGGGGTCAAAAATTCGGCTTGTATGCGAGTATATACGGTATATATAATATTTGATTTGGAAATAAAGGTGCATTTTTTTTCAGTTTTGAGTCCATCATTAATTACAAGTCCATAATTTAAAAAATAACATTAATACACCCTCTTGACATACATAATGTCATATATAATAAAAAGTTCAGTCCCTAAGGTAACTATTTACGTATTTTTTTTTAATTGTCATTTTATTTTTTTATGCAAAAGTTTTATTTGGGTAACTATGGGAGAGTGTGATTTAAAAAAAGATCTTGCTAATGTAATGCTAAGTGTGTGATCCCACTTGAAGGATTTGATTTTTTAAAAAATCTCCCATAGCATTACATTTGCAAGAGCTTTTCAAATGACAGGGGCTTAGAAAAGCGCTGCTAGTGGGACCCAGGCCTCTGTTACATAAAAGAACATTTGAAAGCATCCCCACACATTCCCTGTGTGTTTAAAACCCTTTAGTTTTACTGCAGTGAGTGTCACGGAAGAGCCGTGAAAAACGCTATCGCAATCGGTTTTCTTCGCCGACTGTCGTAAACAGGACAATCCAAATTGTATGTGCAAGTCCTAGCAGACTACAGAGCCTTGGGGGGTCTCCCTTTTTTGTAGCTGTTAGAGCTCTTTTCTTGAAAATAAGTTTGTTCTCTGACCAGGCCAAGGTTTGTTTAATTAACTGGTTCAAAAGAAGTTCCTTCAGGGACCAATGACACCGAAGTGTGAAAAACTCTGCCAGCAGCAACCCCAAATGGCAAAGCTGTAGCTGGCTTCCTTTACGGACAGGATAAACCAAGCAGGTTTGACTCAAATCCCCTCACCTCCTATCCTACTCCTTTTTTGATTAAACCCAGCAGGAGACAAGACTGGCTGACTCCGCTGGGAGCAGATTGAAAATAGATGCAATGTATGATTTTTGCGTGCCTATGGAATACCGTACCCTGGACAGTTATGGGAGTTATATCATTTAGTGGCTGGATAGTGTAATGGTTAAGGGCTCTGCCTCTGACACAGGAGACCTGGGTTCAAATCTCGGCTCTGCCTGTTCAGTAAGCCAGCACCTATTTCAGTAAGGAGTTTCTTGGGCAAGTCTCCCTAACACTGCTACTGCCTACTGAGTGCGCTCTAGTGGCTGCCTCGCAAGCACTTTGAGTCCGACAGGAGAAAGGCGCTATACAAATACTGCCATTATTATTATTATTTGATTTGTGGTGTCTTGCTGAACAATTTGATACCAATATGGAGGGGCAGGGGTAAACCACGACCAAGTTATTAAACTTCTCACGAACTGGTCATGCTATGGTAGCCAAGTTTGATGACATATGAACTGTCATATTTGGAGGATTATGAATCTGTCATCAGCACAAATATGACATTTATTGTTTTTGACTTACAATGTTCCACAATTTAAACCTAAAATTGACTGGTTTCCACAAAGGGACTTATTTCTCCTAAACTTAAGTATGCATATATTTCCTTCCTTTTTATTTTACACTGGGTTATTTTTCAATTTAATCGTTAATTTTTATGATTTTCTGTATATATTAATTATTTATATTGCATTTATTAATAAAAGACGTCTAAAGTCATTTATTTCTCAGCTGCACTTACAATTCAGCCACACAGAAAGAATCCTAGCTTTCTTAACCACCCTTTACCCCCCCTTAAGGACCAGCGCAGTATTCTGTGATCTGTGCTGGGTGGGCTCTGCAGCCCCCAGCACAGATCAGGCAGCACGCAGAGCGATCAGATCGCCCCCCTTTTTTCCCCCCTATGGGGATGGTGTGCAGGGGGGGTCTGATCGCTCCTCTTGGCTGGCATGTTGAGGGGGGGCACCTCAAAGCCCCCCTCCGCGGCGAAATTCCCCCCCTCCCTCTCCTACCTGTCATCCCCGGTGATCGGGGCTGCACAGGACGCTATCCGTCCTGTGCAGCCAGTGACAGGACGTCCCCTGTCACATGGCGGCGATCCCCGGCCGCTGATTGGCCGGGGATCGCCGATCTGCCTTACGGCGCTGCTGCGCAGCAGCGCCGTACAATGTAAACAAAGCGGATTATTTCCGCCTGTGTTTACATTTAGCCTGCGAGCCGCCATCGGCTATTCACGGAGCCCCCCGCCGTGAATTGACAGCGCGAGCGGCTGCTTCCTGATTAATTAGCCTGCAGCTGGCGACGCAATACTGCGTCGCTGGTCCTGCAGCTACCACTTTGCCGACGCGCGTTATGAGTGCGCGGTCGGCAAGTGGTTAAAGAGAGTCTGAAGCGGAAAAAAAAATATGATATAATGAATTGGTTGTGTACTATGAATAATTACTAGAAGATTAGCAGCAAAGAAAATATTCTCATACTTTTATTTTCAGGTATATAGTGTTTTTTTCTAACATTGCATCATTCTATAATATGTGCAAATTACACAACACTCAGCATTCAAAATGATTCTTTCAGAGCAGTCTGTGAAGTAATGACCTCTACTCTAGCAGAGGAAAAGTAAATAGTCCAGGAACAGTTGAGATAATAAAAGTCAGATAACAGCCCTCTCCATAACTAACTTAGTAGGAGAGCTTAATGGATTGTTTGCATAGAGAAAACAACTGGAGTTTCTCAACTCTTCCTGTACTGGAAACAATTATACTGATGTATCTGATCTTAATGTTTTATTTCTTAGCTGTACTACACATACAAATCATAATATCATATTTTTTTTCGCTTCAGTGTCTCTTTAAGAGTTGCTACTACTGTCCGTATAGTAAGATTAGTGTGTGTTCTGTTTTTATTCGCAGGTATTAGAATCAGTGAGGTTAGGTCCTCTGTCCTTCTACAGAAGTGATGGCAGATTTGTACCCTAAAAGAGTGTGTAGTTTGTGTTACTGTAACTCGCAAGCTCCCTTCTAGCCTGTCTGCGGCCAAATTCCAGCTGTTTCAGCTCATCGATTGCATCCAAGAGGTTGGACAGTCTGTGGGTTGAAATACATTGGAAGGCACTGAGCGGTCTGGCCACTAGGGTGAGCAATACAGGCATGCGCAACTCTGATCATCAACAAATGTAATCATTGCCAGCTGAAGCTCTCAGAGGCATGTGTCTTCACTCTGCCCCCTCCTTTTTGCTAAAGTTGCTCAGCTGTTTTCAGGGCGATGTGCCTGTTCAGTAGTGGGAGAGGGGCAGAGTGAAGACACATGCAAAGAGCTTCAGCTGGAAATGGTTACATTTGCCATTGCTGATGAAAAGATGTAAGCAAGCTTCTCCAGCTCTCAGCCACAAAAATAAAGGTTTCAAATGTTTTTTTATTTCTGAACCGGGAAACCAGGGCTGCAAGGTGAGACTGCTATTCACTATGCTGCCCAAATCATACATATCTTATTAGTGATGATTAACACCCTAATGAGGGATTGGTAAGAAATGGGGTACAGGTCTTAGACCTATCTCAACTGTAGAATAGCTAGTTAGTTGGGAGTTTTTGTTTGTGGAGTATAATCCAACATTATGCATTTTTATATGGGGGGGGGGGGGCATTGCTGCATTTGACATGTGGGGATCAAGGCTGTGTTTGATATGTGGAGGTCATGGCTACATTTCATATCTGAGGAAAATGGCTGCATTTCATGAGGATTACGTTTCTGCGTTTGGTGGAATGTTGCATTTCACATGAGGATAATGGCTGCATTTCTCATGTGGGGAGGTCATAGCTGCATTTTATGTGCGGTCAATGTTTGCATTTCACATATGGGGTGAGGGCTGCATTTGTTGAACTAGACAAGCCTTAACCATTATTGGGGTGGGAGATATCTCTTCGCCGCTGTGTGCCCTCTTCCCCCCCCTCACATGCTGCACCCCCCTCCTGGCGGGCCCTAGAGTCATGCCCCCCCACGGCTGCATCTCTTGCAGGGGTGATTGTTATGCCCCTGTACCACTGTGGGCATAGCCTTAACCTCCCTGCCGTTATAAAAAATTGCTGCACACGGCAGGGAGGGTGTTTTTTGGCTTTTTTTTTTGTAGCATGTAGCTAGCCTAGCGCTAGCTACATGCTTCCCCGATCCCTGCGGCGTCCCCCCGAATGCGCCGATCGCCGCCGGCGCATTTACCCATCCGAAAATCCCGTTCTGAACGGGATTTCCAGGAGGGCTTCCCCCGTCGCCATGGCGACGGGCGCGATGACGTCACCGACGTCGTGACGTCAGAGGGAGTCCCGAACCACACCTCGACGCTGCCTGGCAGCGCACGGGTCTCGGGGGGGGGGGGGGCACCCTCTGATGCGGCGGGTTGCGGCGAATCGGCGCGGAGCGGCGGCGATCGTAAGTTACACGCAGCTAGCAAAGTGCTAGCTGCGTGTAACAAAAAAAAAATTATGCAAATCGGCCCAGCAGGGCCTGAGGAATCCTCCGCGGCAGGTTACCCCGAGCTGAGCTCGGGATAACCGGCAGGGAGGTTAAAGGACAACTGGAGAGGGATATGGTGGCTTTTAAGCAATACCAGTTGCCAGGCTATCCTGCTGATCCTCTGCCTCTAATACTTTTAGCCACAGACCCCGAACAAGCATGCAGCAGATCAGGAGTTTCTGACATTAATGTCAGATCTGACAAGATTAGCTGCATGCTTATTTCTGGTGTTATTCAGACACTACTGCAGCCAAATAAATCAGCAGGGCTGCCTCGCAAGTGGTAATGTTTAACAGGAAACAAATATGGCAGCTTCCATATCACTCTCACTTCAGTTGTCCTTCAATCTTTCTTAGCAGAGAGCTATGCTACGTACACACATGCGACAACGATCGTTCGTTGTTAACGACGAACGATCTTTTAATTGACGAAAGAACGACCGAAGTAAAGTTAGTTGTAAAAAGTGTGTAACGATCACATCGTTAGAACGAACGTTACACCACGTAAAAGCACTTATTGCGCCTGCGCATAAAATTGTAAAGTTCCTTGGAGAAAAAGTGAAATGCGCATGTCCAGCCTGGTACGAACGATCGTTTCCAACGATGTACCACTTTTGCTAACGATCGTCGGTGGTAAAAATCCGCCAAGACAGAACTTTGTTTTGTAGCGATTTGACTCGTTCGTCGTTTGCCTTAATAGTCGTTGGTTCGTTTTTTGTAACGATCGTCGTTGGTAAAGATCGGGGAACGATCGTTACAAACGACTATAGTCGCATGTGTGTACGCACCTCTAGTCAGGTCAGGTCAGGTGATGTGCAACTCCCACTCGTCTGGCAGCAAGGAACTTCTGGATGCAGCCAGCAAGGTCCCCACAATTTATATACTGCAAAAAAATTCAGGCATGCAATTCACACAATTGCAGACATGCAATTCACACAAATTCACACAATTGCAGACATACAATTCACACAATTGCAGACATGCAATTCACACAATTGCAGACATGCAATTCACACAATTTTGTGCATTGATAATTTATGCAAAATCACCATCATGTGCATTAATGTAACGAAAGGCTAAATTAGGACTTGAAACTTGAACCAGTTATTTTTCAGGACATCTGGCTCGTATATATTAAAAACATTTTTTATGTCTAATACAGGGGCCTTGTGAAAAATGATTTTTTTTATTCTGTACTTGGCTATTAACCTCCCTGCCGGTTATCCCGAGCTCAGCTCGGGGTAACCTGCCGCGGAGGATTCCTCAGGCCCTGCTGGGCCGATTTGCATAATTTTTTTTTTGTTACACGCAGCTAGCACTTTGCTAGCTGCGTGTAAATTACGATCGCCGTCGCTCTGCGCCGATTCGCCGCAACCCGCCGCATCAGAGGGTGCCCCCCCCCCCCCGAGACCCGTGCGCTGCCTGGCCAATCAGTGCCAGGCAGCGTCGAGGGGTGGTTTGGGACTCCCTCTGACGTCACGACGTCGGTGACGTCATCGCGCCCGTCGCCATGGCGACGGGGGAAGCCCTTCTGCGCCGGCGCATTCGGGGGACGCCGCAGGGAGGGGGGAAGCATGTAGCTAGCGCTAGGCTAGCTACATGCTAAAAAAAATAAATAAAAAAATAATGCCAAAAAACACCCTCCCTGCCGTGCGCAGCAATTTTTATAAAGGCAGGGAGGTTAAAGGCATTAACTCAGGCATGGGCAAACTCGACCGTCCAGCTGTTACGGAACTACAAGTCCCACAATGCATTTGCCTTTATGAGTCATGACTGTGGCTGTCAGACTCCTGTAATGCATTGTGGGAGTGGGACTTGTAGTTCCTTAACAGCTGGAGGGCCAAGCTTGCCCATGCCTGCATTAACTGCAAAAACAGACGGTACAGCATAATTCGAAGATTGCTTTATCATTATTTTGATTCCCTGAATTACTTCAGCCTGTTTGAATGGTGCATTGGCCATGAAATGTTCCGTGTGTAGAATCATTAGTGACGGTGTAGTTGGCAGGTCACAGAAGATGTGATAATTTTAGCAGATAATGTGTTTGCTGACCCTGCAGAGTTTATTAGGATTCCTGTGCAGCTCTGCTGTGTACACAGCTCCTGTCATAAGTGGCTTTCTAGAGACAACCTATATGCTGGAACTGCCATTTACATGGGCCTAGTCATGTTACAAAAACAAGCTCTTTGGATGGGTGCAGGTTGGTTTTAATGGGGGTCACGTGGGGTTAAGACCACATTTCAGCCTGTTAAACCCTTTTATTAGTTTATGTTCACATTCCATATGCTCGGCTTCATAAACTTCCAATCAAAACATTAGCACTCAGATGCTCTAAGCTGTGATCAGCAAAAATGAGCGGTCAAAGGGAGGAGTCTTCTGTTATTAATAGAGGCATAATGTTTGTGAATAATGTTCTCATCAATGTTAGAGGGAAGCTAAACTGAGAGGGATATGGATGTTTCCTTTTAAACTATACCAGTCGCATGGCATCCTGCTGATCTCTTTGGCTGCAGTGGTGGCTGAATCACACCTGAAACAAGCATGCAGCTAATCCAGTCTGACTTCAGTCAGAACACCTAATCTGCATGCTTGTTGAGGGGCTGTGGCTAAAAGTAAAGACACAGGATCAGCAGGAGTGTAAGGCAACCGGTGTTATTTTAAAAGGGAAAATCCATATCCTTCTCAGCAGTGGCGTAGCTAAGGAGCTGTGGGCCCTGGTGCAGGTTTTACATGGGGCCCCCCCAAGAACTTTATACATAGCAATTGATACAGCGCACCAAAACTTGCCAAGGACAACCACAGTGTCAGAGGTGCAAGAAGGGGATTGGGAACAGTGTGTTAAGGATTACTACTATTCAAAGCATCTATAGAAGTGATTATTACCAGCACAGGACCAAAAGAGAGCCAATACTGTGATAGAGGGTGGACCCTTCGGGGCCCCTCTGGCCCAAGGGCCCCGGTGCGGTCGCTACCTCTGCACCCCCTATTGCTACGCCCCTGCTTCTCAGTTTAGGTTCCCTTTAAGAGCCTGAGCACACTTGTGTATTATAAACAATTTGATTTTTTATGCAGTAAGTAAAATGTAAGTTTTTGGTAGATACACAGAGTAGTAAAATAGAATGGTTGAGCCTCATGCAATTTAGAGCATTCCTCGCGAAGCAGGGCGCAAAGGAGGAGTTCTCCAGGAAATTAACGCCCTTTGAGAAGTTATGTGTGGAGGAGGGAACTAGCAAGGGCTCCCTGGCGAAAATATATTACATACTAAACGCTCCCCAAGATCTAACAGGCAATTGGAGGAGTAAATGGCAGAGAGATATACAGAGGGAACTCACGGATACAGAATGGGGGAACATACTATATCTTATGCACAGAAGTTCCGTGTCTGTCAGGATACAGGAATCGGGAGTTAAGCTGGTCAGTAGATGGTATTATACTCCCAGTAGATTGAGCGGGATGTATGTGGGGGCAGACACGAGGTGCTGGAGATGCAATAGGGAAAGAGGAACCTTGATACATATATTTTGGAGCTGTGAGGAAGACATTTTGGGAGAATGTGCGGAGATATATTGGGGAGATAGAGGGGTGGACCCCTCCAGAAGATCCAGGATTCTTTTTATTACATGCTAACTCAATAGGCTTAAAGGGGAACTGAAGAGAGAGGTATATGGAGGCTGTCATGTTTATTTCCTTTTAATCAATACCAGTTGCCTGGCAGCCCTGCTGATCCTCTGCCTCTAATACTATTAGCCATAGCCCCTGAACAAGCATGCAGCAGATCAGGTGTTTCAGTGGTTCAGACTTATAAGTCTGATCTGACAAGACTAGCTGCATGCTTGTTTCTGGTTTTAATCAGATACTACTGCAGAGAAATAGACCAGCAGGGCTGCCAGGCAACTGGTATTGATTAAAAGGAAATAAACATGACAGCCTCCATATACCTCTCTCTTCAGTTCCCCTTTAAAGAAATATATGAAATCTGTGATAAAACACTTAATAAATGCAGCTAGAATATTAATAGCAAGATGGTGGAAAACTACACATACCCCAACACTAGGTGAATGGATGAGAGAGATAACACATATATTTAATATGGAACAACTAGTGCAGGAAAAGAGAGGAAGGGAAAATCAGTTCAAGCAGACATGGGAGAAGTGGGAAGAATTTATGGAAACTGAAGATTATAAAAATATTATAAGCATTAATGAACAGGAAGAGTAAAGAGGGGCTTCCGAGAGGCATTCATGAGGGACTAATGAAGTTGAGGTTATAAGGAAAAGAGGGAAAAAAGAAAGAGAAAAGGAAACTATAACCGAGTACCTGGGGCCCCGTTGATTCCTCTCTCCCCCACCAAGTGTATATGGAAGAAGTGAGTGGAGATGCAAATGTGAGGAATGAATGAGAAAAGAGGGAAAAGGGAGGGGGGAATTGGGCGGTGGAAGACGAATGGAGATTGTTAGGAAAAAAGGGGATGAAAGGGAAGAGGGAGAATGGAGAATGGAGTAAATTTAGGAATAAGGTGTTGAATGGACATACCCAGCTTTAGAAGGATTTAGGATTAAAGAGCTTCTAAGAGGTAGAAGGGTTAAAGATTAAATAATAATTGTTTGGTTTTAATGGAATTAAATATATATGTTAAATTTGAAGAATTGATGAGTAAAAGATGTGTCTTTTGTATGTAAGATAAAAAATTTTGTATAAATAAAGAATCTTTAAAAAAATAAAAAATGTGATGTGATTTTTTTTTTTTAATTCCCCATAGAATAGCAAGAGCTTTTCAAATCACAAGTGCTTAGAAAAGCACTGCTAGTGGGTCCCAGGCCTTCGGCTCAGGCCACACTGGGTCCAGATTGCAAACAGCCAGCAGCAGCGCACAGTGCAAGATATATTCACTTTGGTGGTCCGTTGAGATCCTTGTCGAGCCTGGAACGGATGTGTTTCCACCATAGGCTTCTACAGGAATCACATCCACTTATCTGGAAAATTGTTGTAGGTTGGGACTTAAGCTACGTACACACATACGACAACGATCGTTCGTTGTGAACGACAAACGATCTTTTAATTGACGAAAGAACGACCTAGCTTTTAAAGGTGTGTAACGATCTGATCATTTATTAACGAACGATCCGGAACAACATCACATACTGTACCTGGAAGTTACATCATAGCAAGTTCCGCTCGCACGTAATGAAAGGTTCAAAACGTATGTTACACTGTAAAACTAACGTTATGCATATGACATAACTAAATTTCTATTTCATACTGTCGGTATGTAGTAGAGCATCTAGATAATATAGTGTTGACAAAACATACAAAAATACACTTTGTCCTGTTAAAATAAAATTTATGGTATAATCAAGTAGTATACAAAGCATCACTGGGCACAATCATAGAACGAATGTCACATTGCAAGGGGAAAATTTAATGTGCTGTGACTATAAAACAAAGTGTACATGTCTTGCCTACTACGAACGACCGTTTCTTAACGATGTACTACTTTTGCTAACGATCAATGCTAAAAATCCGCCAGGACAGATCTTTAGTTTTTAACGATCTAGCTCGTCCATCGTTTGACTTAATGATCGTTAGTCGTTTTTTTTTTAAACGATCGTCATTAGAAATTATCGGGGAACAATCGTTTCAAACGACTATAGTCACATGTGTGTACGCACCTTTAGCAGTTTTGGCTGCATGTGATTTAAAGGATCCATTGCACATCCGAACCTGGTAATAACATTGGATCTGTCATCTTGGATAATCATTTTGTTGACTTTCTTTACCTTGTGATTCACAATGGAATTTAGTTACGAGCCAAGTTCTACATTCATTTAATGCTTAATTAGGTACATTAATTGATGCATGTGTGTAAAAGGAGCATTAATTATCTCCTTCCATACTATAGAATGATTCATTCTGTTCAGTTGTCTCCTACACCTGATTACAGCCCATACACACGTCGGATTTCCGTGAACGACGGGTCGTTTGAACGTCCCGTCGTTCACCCGCTAAATCGGGCGTGTCTACAGACTGTCGTTCGCGAACGACAATCTGTACACACGCCCGATTTAGCGGGCAAACGACGGGACGTTCAAACGACCCGTCATTCACGGAAATCCGACGTGTGTATGGGCCTTTACATACAGCAAGCGTCCACAGACCGCACACAGCATTACATACAGCAGGCGTCCACTGACAACGCACAGCACATCTGCGATTTGTTACATAAAAGAAGAATCTCAAAAGCAGAGCTATAGCCACCCCCATATAACTATAATCAAAACCACCTCCAGGGCTAGTAACAAGTAGAGAAACACCTGCACAGCTCTAACCAGCTCCTTTAGGCAGGGAAACACTTGCCTTTCATTTTTTGCATGCCATGTGTGTTTGTATGCAGGAAAACGTGTGCATTTTTTCACAGCAGCTAATGTAATTGATAAAGATAACGACAAAATGTGCAGAATCATGATGCAGAATGTCTTTTTTTTGCACACGAAAAAAGGATTAAGTGTGAACTAGTTAATTGATTAACATCAGTTCAGTTTTTCTGTACAGAAAACACACACAAAAACTGTCAAGTCTTTCCTCTGCCTTAAGCTGGCCATACACTGGCCCGATTTACCGCCGTTTCGACAGCAGATTCGATCACTGGGATCGAATCTGCTGCCAATCGTTTGCGCTACACGCTGAATTTCGATTCATTTCGTCAGATCCCGTCGATCGCGCCATGCGGAAAATTACCGTTGATCGCCCGCGGGTAAAGAGCGCATCGCTAGCGGCGTTCGAGTGCCCGACGACCGACGCAATAGAGCCCGCATACATTACCTGCTCCGCCGGCGTGACTGCCCCCGCTCGTCTCCGCTCTTCTTCTCCGCTCTGGTCTCCGGCATGCCTTCACTTATTCCTGCCCGGCAGGAAGTTTAAACAGTGGAGGGCGCTCTACTGTTTAAACTTCCTGCCGGGCAGGAAGAAGTGAAGCATGCTGGAGCCGGAGACCAGAGCGGAGAAGAGCAGCGGAGAGAGACCCGGGAGTCGCGCTGGCGGAGCAGGTAATGTATGCGGCGGGGGGGGGGGGGGGGGGGGGGCGGCGTCAGCACCACCACCACAACAGATTGTGATCGGTTTCAGGCTGAAATCGGTTCACAATCTGTTTGCAGTAAAGGTAGCCATACGATCCCTCTCTGATCAGATTCGATCAGATAGGGATCTGTCTGTTGGTCGAATCTGATGGCAAATCGACCAGTGTATGGCCACCCTTAGGCTTTCGCAGCAAGGAAGGGGATTCATCTCCCTCTCCTCACAGAGCACCTCGCCCACTGCTGACATGCACAGGAGCTCATTGGGCTCCCCCTGAATTAATGGGATGCCAGTAATAAAGGTTCAGGGTTAATGTTGCTTTTTGGCTCCTAATCAGAACATTCAGGTAAGCCACCACAGCTTATTCAATGTGAACAATGATCTCCTGAGATTACCCACATATTTATAAAATGTAAAAGTAAGAATAAATATAGATGCAATTGTCATTTTTATTTTGTGCTATAAGACTTTGGAATCATTCACAGAATTCCCATCTTGATCTGCTACTTGATTGCAGTTTTGATAATTTGGCAATATTTGGCCTAGCTCTCCATGAACAGATATGTTTGAGGACCATGCAGTATATCTGTGAAATGGCCAGGCAATGGCCTGGAATACCTTTGCCTAAAAACTGCCGTGCATTGGTTAATGGGAAGGTGTACTTACAATATATTACTACTATTCCTCTTCCTAGTCAGAGGAGAGAATTATTTCTGTCACATGGAAATATTTTAAAAATAATTTCATCTGTTTGTAAATACGCCATATCCCGTAAGGTGTTCCTAAACTTACTGATTGTTACATGAGGAGGCATTTTATGACCAGCCAATATTACTTTTCAGCTTCTTGCACGGGAATTCCTCTTAACATACACTATCTAGAGATAGTTTTTTGAAGTACATACTGGGTAACAGAAAAATTGCCTTAAAGGGAACCAGAGGCCCCAGAAAAAAGATTTTATACATACCTGGGGCTTTCTCCAGCCCCATACGCACGGATCGTTCCCACGCCGCCGTCCTCATCACAATTGTCCGCATCACAGGGGCTCCCGGCATACCCGTATGCATGCGGCTGCATACTGCGCAGCCGCACGCGTAAGGGTATGGAGGGAGCCCCTGCTCATGCGGACATTTGGACGCGTCCGCCGGAAGTGACGGGACCCGGTACCGGCGGATCAGGAAGCGGAGGATGGCGGCGTGGGAGTGATGCAGGCTTATGGGGCTGGAAAAAGCCCCAGGTATGTATAAAATCTTTTTTCTTTTTATTACTATGGTGTCTCTGGTTCCCTTTAAAGGACAACTGAACTGAAAAGAATATGGAGGCTGCCATATTTATTTCCTTTTAAAGGATACCCGAAGTGACATGTGAAATGAGGAGATAGACATGTGTATGTACAGTGCCTAGCACACAAATAACTATGCTGTGTTCCTTTTTTTTCTTTCTCTGCCTGAAAGAGTTATTTATTAGGTATGTAAGTGGCTGACTCAGTCCTGACTCAGACAGGAAGTGACTAAAGTGTGACCCTCACTGATAAGAAATTCCCCTTTTTATCTCTTTCTTGCTCTCAGAAGCCATTTTCTGCTAGGAAAGTGTTTTATAGTTAGAATTTCTTTTCAGTGAGGGTCACACTGTAGTCCCTTCCTGTGTGAGTCAGCCACTTACATACCTGATATTTAACTCTTTCAGGCAGAGTAAGAAAAAAAAAAAAGGAACACAGCATAGTTATTTGTGTGCTAGGCACTGTACATACACGTCTATCTCATCATGCTGGCTCAGCATTTCTCAAGGTAAAATTGTATCTTGCATAATCCTAGGTGGATAATTCTGGGAGACTAACGCATGGGCCGATACACACTCTTCCCAATTAGGAACTGAGCTACTTCTCTCCATGAATGAACTGGGCTTCTCTCAAGCCATCAACCTCCCTACCCACAAAAAAGGACACACTTTGGACCTCATTTTCCATTCAGATCTTCTAATATCCAATGTGGAAATTGATCCAGTAGTTTGGTCAGACCACCAAACTGTCCACTTCTCCTTTACAGCACCAGCTACAAAACACCAAGTGAAATAACTAATAAAATATCGTTCCTTGAAAGGTTTGTCACCCCAACACCTTCAGAACAGCCTCAATCTAGGCCACGTGTCGAACTCCAGGCCTGGAGGGCCAGATCCATGCCAGTGTTTAGGATGGACTGAGAAAGAAAGGAATGTGTTCTACATGATGGACCACACCTTTCCTGATTCAGACCCATCAATTAATTTGAGCTGTATCAAAAATGTGTGAGGATCTCGGCCCTCGTAGGACCAGTTTGACATACCTGATCTAGGCGGACTAACAGATCACAACTTTGGCCTTGAATCCATGGTCCTTAAATATAACCACGATGTCTCAGCCGCTTTTGATGCCATAGCTCCCTTAAAGATTAAACGTTCCGCACCATTACATCACGCTCGCTGGTTTGACAACTGTGTAAAGGAACTAAAGAAACAGGGATGCAGACTGGAACGACAGTGGCGCAAACATCAGTCCCCTGATGACAAACTTTCCCTAATTGCTCACCTGGAAAAATATCAAATGATGAGTAACAAAAAGAAGTCCTTATTCCTGTCTCATGAGATTGCAAACGCAGCCAACAGACCTGCCCAACTGTTCCGCACGGTTGACATTCTGCAATCCATCTTGCAGGAAATCCAGAATCAGACCTTCACAGGACCTGTGCGAGAAATTTGCCCACTTCTCAGACAAAGTCTCCCCCATATGATTTGCCATTCAATTCACAGCCCCGGAAACTCATGCAGAGCCATATAACGGATGCAAAAATAGCCTACTACCATGGTCTGATTTTAAGATAATCACTGAAAAAGACATCTTGGATATCCTCTCAAACCTTCGCAAGACTACCTACAATCTGGCCCCTGGCCCCACTAAATTCATGTTGAAATGCCCTGAACTATTTACACCGGCATTCCACAAAATAGTCAACGGTTCCTTACAAGAAGGGTGGTTTCCCTCTTGTCTGAAAGAAGCAATCGTCAGGCCACTACTCAAGAAACCATCCTTAGACCCAGATGCTCTAAACACCTACAGACCTGTCTCAAACCTCCCCTTTCTGGGGAAAATTATTGAAAAGGCTGTCTACCTCCAACTTGAAGCCAGGCTCTCCAGAAACACCATCCTTGACCCTCTTCAATCTGGCTTCAGGAAATATCACAGCTGTGAAACAGCCCTCACCCAGATTTGCAATGATCTGCTCATGGCAAGAGACAAGGGTCAATGTTCCATCCTTATTTTGCTCGACCTCTCAGTGGCTTTTGACACAGTCGATTATGAAATCTTGCTTAACAGGCTACAAGAGTACTGTGGCATAGATGGCATTGTTCTCTGGTGGTTCAACTCCTTCTTGGCTGGCAGAACACAAAGGGTAGCCTTAGGGCCCTTCCTCTCCAACCCTGTACCACTAAAATATGGTGTACCTCAGGGCGCAATATTATCCCCTTTACTTTTCACCATATACATGCTGCCACTTGGAGAAATCATACAAAAACATGGCATGACATATTGCTATGCCGATGACTCCCAGCTATATTTGTTATTCAAACCTGGCATCACAGACCCTACTCCACAAATAAACGCATGTTTAGCTGAGCTTCAGGAGTGGATGAATAATAATTGGCTAAAACTTAATGCTGACAAAACTGAGGTTTTTGTTATCGAGGGCCAGGGCTCAACAGCAAAGCAGCCCAAGTCTCAACCAACACCGCTAAGGATAGGGAGCTCAGACCTGAACAACTCAGACTGTGTGCGCAGCCTGGGAGTACTGATTGGTGGGAAATTAAGCTTCAGGAATCAAATCTCAGCTGTTGTGAAACATTCCTCCTTTCACCTAAGGAATATTGCAAGGATTAAACACCTCATTCCTTCAGAAGATCTTCCAACCCTAGTTTATGCCTTCATCACATCAAGGTTGGAATACTGCAATGTCCTCTACACAGGCCTTCATAAGAAAGACCTACGCCACCTGCAATTAGTACAGAATGCTGCCGCAAGGCGGTTAACGAGCCAACCCCGCCATTGCCAAATAACACCAACCCTGTGCTCACTCCACTGGCTACCTATAAAATGGAGAATTTTGTTTAAGATTGGCTTACTGACATTCAAATCCTTGCACAATCTGGGCACTGGATAACTGAAGGGCTTGTTGAAACTGCATCACACCCCCACAATCTTAGATCAAAAGTACGTAACACCTTAGTCACCCCCAGAGTACACCTCAAAACCTTTGGAGACAGAGCCTTTTGTCATGCTGTCCTTACACTTTGGAAGTCCCTGCCACACCCAATCAGGACAGCTCCATCTCTGGAAGCATTTAAGTCTAAACTGAAAACCCACCTCTTCAGTCTGGCATTCATGAACTATCTCCTCTGTAACACAGCCCAGCTTGCAATCCTGTATTGATCTGAGACACAACTATGTGCTTTGAATCCTATGGGAGAAGAGCGCTTTACAAATGTTATTGTATTGTATGTCACATGTCACTTTGGTAATCCTTTAAACAATATCAGTTGCCTGGCAGTCCTGCTGATCTTTTTGGCTGCAGTGTCTGAATAACACCAGAAACAAACATGCAGCTAATCATGTCTTAATTGACAAAAATGTCAGAAACACCTAATCTTCTGCATGCTTGTTCAGGGTCTGTGGTTAAAAGTATTAGAGGTAGAGGATCAGCAGGATAGCCTGGCAACTGATATTACTTAAAAGGGAAAAAATAAGGCAGCCTCCATATCCCTCTCACTTCAGTTGTCCTTTAAGCGAACACTCAGAAAACTTGGCCAAGATGGATGTACTATTCACCAAACAGTGTACATTTGACCTGTTTGCAAATAAACATATTTTGAATGATTTAAAATCATCGCTTGCTATAATGAAATGTTATGGTATTTAAAAAAAAATGTTATGCATCATTTTAAGCAGGCATTTTAATGCAAATCGTTTTTTTTAAATATATGCATCATGTGACCAGTGCCACAATTCTCTATTGCTGCAGAGATTGGTAAATAATGGAGGATGAGAGGGAGATTACTTAAGGTGGCCATACACTGGTCGATTTGCCATCAGATCGACCCCTCTCTGATCGAATCTGATCAAAGAGGGATCGTATGGCTGCCTTTATTGCAAACAGATTGTGAATCGATTTCAGCATGAAACCGATCACACTCTGTGGAGCTGCCGCTGCCCCCCGTAAGTCAGGAAGTGAACTCTTTGACCCGGAAAAGAATAAATACAATGTATTTATTCTTACAAACGCGAATGCAATTGCTGCACAAAGTGATTTTGTAAGCATTTTTACTATACCTTCCATTGAGACGGAATCGCCTCAAAAAAGGTACAGCCACCGCTGTGCTGAGCTTAAATGAACCACTCAGATGTGAACTCTCTCGTAGGGAATCATTGCACAAGCGTTTTTAGGGAGATTCTGAAAATCGCATGCGCTTGAAAAAATGGCAAAAAACGCCCCTAGTGTGAACGAGCCCTTGCTTCTGTTTTAAAAAGTTTTGCACCACTAATGTTACACACCATAAACACACAGATTTTACTGCAGGTAAAGGTGGCCATACACTGGTCCATTTGCCATCAGATCTACCAAAAGATAGATCCCTCTCTGATCGAATCTGATCAGAGAGGGATCGTTTGGCTGATTTTACTGCAAACAGATTGTGAATTGATTTCAGCATGAAATCGATTCACCATCTGTGAAGCTGCCACTTTCGCAACCCCCCCCTCCCCCCCCCCCCCGGATACATTGCCTGAGTCGGTCGGCGCGAATCCCTCGCTCTCCGGTGTCTTCTTCTCCGCTCTGGGCTCCAGGGCTGCAGTTTCACTGAACTTCCTGTCCGGGGAAGTTTAAAAACAGTAGAGGGCGCTCTACCGTTTAAACTTCCTGTCGGGAGAGGAAGTAAGTGAAGCCAGCCGGAACCCGGAACCTAGCGGAGAAGGAGCAGCGGTGGCAGCGGGGACTCGCGCCGGCCGGAGCAGGTAATGTATTGCCTCTAGCGTCGGTCGTCAGGAATTCGAACGCCGCTATCGACACACTCCCGACCCGCTGGCGATCGAGCAAAATCTTCCGCATGGCCCGAACGACGGGAATGATTGATTTTGGACGGAAATCGATTGTTCTGTCATCGTTTGCGCAACAATTTCACAGCAGATTCGATCACAGCGATCGAATCTGCTGTATATCGGCGGGAAAATTGTTGTGTGTGGGCCTCTTTGGAAGGCCAGTTAACCCTGTTCACTCGCTTAGGTTCAGGGAGCAGAGTTCAATCACACTCTGCATCTAAAGGAGAAATTGCTGTATATGATTACTGCAATAGCTGCACCTTCATTTGTTTGTGGAGTGGAGTGTATTTGGTAAATACACTAAGCAGCAATTTCCTGCGGTACAGTGATTTAACAGCATGGGCAAACAAAGGTTAGTTAGCCCAGTGCAGAAATGCCATTAGTTAAGCATCATTTAAACCTGCCACATACTTAGAGCAGCAGTGAACAGGTCAGGATTAATGTATCATATTAAAATTTTGAGACTACAAAAGTAGAATTTCTATGGGTCCTCCACAAAGAGGACAGTCAAAACTGTTCCACGTTCCCACTAGGGGCAGAAAGTCCTGCTCAGGATCATAGCCTTTGTGCACTACTAGGGGCCATACATAGGTCAAATCCTGCCAGCAATTAATTGACAGCAGCGTATCAAGTCAAAACATTTCCAGTTGACTTGAGGCATTTTATTGGTTGAAAGGATGATTTGGCACAAGGGCAACTTTTACTCAAGGGGAGGAGTGTTATGGCAGTTGGAGAGGGGGGGCACATAACTTTGTACAGTGAATTGATTAATTCTTCAGATATTTGCTAAAATCTGATATAGATAAAGAGAGGTTGGGTAGCCCATAGATAAGGAAGTGATGGATCACTTGCCAAGTGGGCTATTACCAATCCATGTATAACTAGCATTACTTATAAACAGTAGATAGAGATGGCTCGAACCTCCGATTTTAGGTTCGCGAACCTCCCGTGAAAGTTCGGTTCACGCAAACTGCAATAGACTTCAATGGGGAGGCGAACTTTGAAAGTTTATGCTGGCCACAAAAGTGATGGAAACTATGTTTCAAGGGGTCTAATACCTGGAGGGGGGCATGGCGGAGTGGGATACATGCCAAAAGTCTCGGGGAAAAATCTGGATTGGACGCAAAGCAGCATTTTAAGGGCAGAAATCACATTGAATGTAAATTGCAGGCCTAAAGTGCTTTAAAACATCTTGCATGTGTATACATCAATCAGGGAGTGTAATTAGAGTACTGCTTCACACTGACACACCAAACTCACTGTGTAACGCACCGCAAACAGCTGTTTGCGTAGTGACGGCCGTGCTGGACTGGTGCGCACCACTGCAGGCCGTGGCAGTTTTCAAACCCATATGGTAGCCGGGCTGTGGTAGCTCAATGATAGAACAACAGTGACTGTCCAGCTGAACAAATTTGGTCTGTCCACAATGAAGCAACAACCTTATTATCTTTGGTGTGCCACCCCCCGAGACACTCATATAGCCGGTGGTCATTGCTTCATTGTGATACACAAGCCCCTTCACCGCGGCAAGGTAATTATCACGAAGGGGAATGGGCACATGTACATGCCCTTTGTTTTGTTGTTGCAGCCAGAAAAATTAGGCAGGCATGTACACGCACCAGAAAAATAATTAAAAAAATTCAGGAATCCACCTGGAGTCCTGGACCCTGTTGGTGGTGGCGGAGACGGCAGTCAAGCGGCCTGCGGGCAGAGGTGTTGTGTGGGGAGCGACTTAGTCTTGGGGCAGGCAGCCAGTCACACGGCATGCAGGCAGAGATGCTGTGTGTGGGGACTGACTTAGTCTTCGGGTAGGCAGTAGCCCTCTGGGATCCATGCCTTTCATTTTGATAAAGGTGAGGTACTGAACACTTTTGTGACTTAGGCGACCTCTCTTCTCAGTGACAATGCCTCCAGCTGCGCTGAAGGTCCTTTCTGACAGGACACTTGAGGCAGGGCAAGACAGAAGTTTGATGACAAATTGGGACAGCTCTGGCCACAGGTCAAGCCTGCGCACCCAGTAGTCCAAGGGTTCATCGCTGCTCACAGTGTCTACATCCACACTTAAGGCCAGGTAGTCGGCTACCTGCAGGTCCAGTCACACAGGTGCAGTTAACAGGTATGCACGGAGTGGTATATCACACTGCATGCGCTCACGTAGGTAGGTGGGTGCACTGAACACAACAGGTAGGTATATCCAGTGATGAGGTGGGTGCACAGGTAGGTATATGCAGAGATGGGTATTACAATGTGCACCTGTCACACACAGACAGGAAGCGGACAGGCACAGAGACACTGCGTGCGCTCACATAGGTAGGTGGGTGCACTGTGAACAGGTAGGTAGGTAGGTATATGCCGTACTGGGTATTACAATGTGCACCTGTCACACACAGACAGGTAGCGGACAGGCACAGTGACACTGCGTGCGCTCACGTAGGTGGGTGGGTGCACAGTGAACAGGTAGGTATATGCAGTGATGGGTAATGTGCACCTGTCACACACACATGTAGTCACTGAATGTGCTGGGCCTGGCAGTGGCACACACACAGTATGAATTATCAAGGGTGTCTATGCAACACAAGTGTCAGTGGGACACACAGAAAAAAACAAAAAACAGATCACAAGAACAAGATTAGCTCTCAAAAGAGCTGTTGTGGGGTGCTATTTTAGCAATAAGAATCAGTAAGGAGCAAGCTAAGAAGCCTACAAGAGCCTAACTAATCTTTTCCTATGAGAGAGTCTACAACAGCTGTCCCTTCTCTATTTACTGCAGGCACATGAGTGAGTATAATGGCCGGCAGTCCCTGCCTTTTATAAGGGGGGAGTGGCTCCAGGAGAGAGTGTAGCCTGATTGGCTACAATGTGCCTGCTGACTGTGATGTAGAGGGTCAAAGTTGATCCTAATGGTGCATTATAGGGGCAAATCGAAATTCCGGAAAAGTTTGCGGTTCTCCGCGATCGCAAAGTTTCGGGCCATCTCTAATAGTAGGGCCACTTATTGAGTAATGGAAATAGCTTTGCCAGCAAGAGCCATTCAAACTTCAATTTTGTCGCCAACAACAAGGACAAGTTAGATCTTATGGATTAAACCATTAGGACAGGCCTGCAGCAGAGATAACTTTCTAGTAGGAGGATAAATCTGGACTTGCTACTATATTCAACCATAGTTTTTTGTCACACAACACAACTGCTAATTCGGCAAACTCACTGCGTATTTATAGAATTCATTCCTACTAACAAACCTTTAATAAAAGATTGCAGGCAAGATGTGCTTGATCCTCTTTTTCCACTGTTCCTCACCTATATAGTTTCCACTCTTATGCAGGAGTTCTATTATGGCGGACACCTGTTAAACCTGGATATTACGGTTTACCTCTTTTCTTTACCCATTCCATCTGGTTACTCCCAGGGCTGTGGAGTCTGAGTCAAGAGACAAAGGTAAGTATTAGACTAAGGAGTCGAGAGACAGAGCAATTTTGGGTACCTGAAGTCGGAGGTTTCATAAACTGAGGAGTTGGATGATTTTCTTACGAATTCCACAGCCCTGGTAAGTGTTAGACTAAGGAGTCGGAGTTGAGGAATCAGAGCAATTTGGGTACCTTGAGTCGGAGGTTTCATAAACTGAGGAGTCAGAGTAGGATAATTTTGTACTGACTCCACAGCCCTGGTTACTCCACATCTGAACCTGGCCGATTCAAAACAATGGCACACGAGGTTAAGAAAAAAATATACTTAGAATTTATTTTATTTCATACTATCCGAGGGCACCTTAGCATTGTTCAAATTATGAATACATGATAAGGCAAACACTATTCATGACACACACATAGAATTTATGATCTACTATAATAGAATAGACATAATCAGGAGCGAGATCCAGCTAGTTAACATGTTACCCACTCCGCAAGCTGGGGCTCATTAATGCCAAGAGGTACCCCGTATTTTAAAAAGGCAGTGCAGAGGTTACTGGTGATATGCAGACTGTACGAACACATAGCAACCAAACAGATTTCAGTTCCTGGTAGTCAGATCATTTAACAGCGATTGAATGGTTAATGCAATTTGCATTCATCAGTGTTCTTTTGCACTATTCTCTGGAAAATAATATTCAGAATAAAACTGTTCTTTCTTATTTCCTACAGCCTCTCAAAATAATAAACATCGTCAGTAACAACCAATCAGGTGTGAGCTTTCATTCTGTATCTTACAAAAGAAAAATAACAATGTTGTTGCAGTTGGCTGAAGCTTCAAGCCTAAATCCAGCCAAAACTTCTCAGTCTGAAATACTGCAAGAAAAGCTTGCAACATATGTAGGGATATGGTTGTTGGTTTCTCCTATTAGATGACAGTGGCAGGAACTGTGGTTAAATATTTCTGAATGGGATTTTCCTTTTCTCTCTATTTTAATACAGGGGGGAAAGTTATAACCTATGCTAGACTTTCTATTGCCGTCTGGGAGTGATATGTGAATATCATTAAAGGTGCATACAGACGCAAAGTGATTGACACCCGCAGGGATTGGGACTTGATCTCTTAGGAGAAAGTTCAGGGCTGAATGCCGAACAGTCACATCTCTAGGCTATAGCTTTGTGACACGTTCTGTTGCTATGGTGGCCAAGGGTGATCCAGTAAAAAGAAGTTAAAATACTGGTGTATATGTAAAAGCCACCTGAAAATGTGCAAAAACAATCACACTGCCTATTGAATATACTTCCAGAGTATTTTCCAAAGCTTAACTTTTAAACTTAAAATATTCTTATAAGCACCTGAAAAACCAAATACATGTACCATATTTGCTTTTCAAGGTGTTCAATATGAACACCTCCATAATGCCTGATCCACGCCTATATCAGCACCACGTTCTGCTTGTAAACTAAGAATGATTAAAAGGACAACTGACGTGAGAGGAATATGGAGGCTGCCATATTTATTTTTAAACTATACCAGTTGCCTGGCAGCCCTGCTGATTGATTTGGCTGCAGTAGTGTTTTAATAACTCCAGAAACAAGCATGTGGCTAATCTTAACAGATCTGACAATGTTAGAAACACCTGATCTGCTGCATGCTTGTTCAGGGTCTATGGCTAAAAGTATTAGAAGCAGAGGATAAACAGCACAGAAAGTCAACTAGTATTGTTTAAAAGGAAATAAATATGGCAGCCTCTATATCCCTCTTATTACAGTTGTCCTTTAAGCATTTAATAGGAATATGCTATTTGGTGCTTATTTTGGTTAAGGAACTTATAGGTATTGTTTATTAAAGGGTGAACTCCTAGAAAATGCACACAACTGACATTCCAGAACAGAGGATTCTTTTGTTGAGCAGTGGGGCAAAAAACCCTGAGCAGTTTTGGAACGTGGCAACCTCATTTTATTCAATATTGGGTGTATAAGCTAATAAATAAAATGTACAGAGTGCTACTGTCCCAATGGGCACGCCACATCCTGCCCACTGATATCCTGGGCATACAGCAGAGGCCTGGCAGTCTCTGGCACAGGAAGTGAGGAGAACATACAAATATTAACAGTATGACAGATTGTAACCTTTCCCCTATGCAAAGTCCTGGCTGCAGTAGGGCGTTCACCCTTCTTCACTCTCTTATAACAATCCATTCCAGCTGCAAATACCGGTTATTATCGCTGACTCAAATCCAGTAATAACTCATAAATAAATAAATACTTAGATAAATAACACATTATTAAATAAATAGGATGTATGTAAATTTGTTAACATGTGAGAACACTGCAGAACATTAATAGGACAACATGCACACTGGTGTTTAAAGCCCACCTGATAGACCACTTAAGGGCTGGTTCAGACGGACGTTTGGAGGCGTCGCGTTCGTTGGCATCGCGGCGGCAATGCGTTCAGGCTTTCAGCAGCGTTCGCGTTTGGATGCGGTCGCGTTTTTTCTTCTCCTAGGGGGACATTACCCGTCGCGGTTAACCGTCCCTGGAAGCTACATGTAGCTTCCAGGGGCTCCTTGAACGCCAGGGAAAATCGGGACCCGAACGCCGCGTTCGTGTAAACGCGCGTGAAAGCTTGGTACAAACGCTCCCATTCACTTGAATAAGAGCGGTTAACGCCAAGCCCCGAACGCTGGCGGTAAACGCTCCGCAAGCGTCCATCTGAACCAGCCCTAAGTCCTGCCTGGGAAGAGATGTATGCAACAGCCTGAAGTGTACTTTGACTCCTATAAGATAGTGTACTTCTTGTGCACAATACAGCTCATCCACAGGATTAGTATGTTCAATTGAAACAGCACTAGATCGGTCTTTGGACAGAATCGATACCAAAGTAAACAGTGCTGACCTCATGTTGCTCGTGCATCAGGATTAAAGATTACATACCAATTACTATAATCCTGGCTGTGTTCATTTTGGTGCCAGCTGTTGTTAATCTGGCACTGTGAATCTCAACTCTGGACTTTCCTAGGTGAATTTTTGAGGGTATCAGCTTCTCTCTCCCAATAGCTCCAGTGTGTTCTGTCATGTGACATCAATGGATGGGAGCTGTACAGAGCTATGCTTCTGCACAACGGGTGGATGTTGTGAAAAGAGGAGAGTGAAGTGACCCAGCACTGGAAGCAGGTAACATACACTGCTCCGTTCTACTCTGCATGTCTGGAGAGCACAAGGGCTACTTAATTCGAATGGGCAAAGGATGGGAAGAGGGGCACAAAGGCTACTCAGTTAAGGGGAAGGAGTGGGGGCATTTCCAAAGTTTTGCTGAGTGCTCCAAATTCTAGCTACGTGCCTATTTTAGTTTTATTCTTTAGAGAAGAGGGGGAACAGGGGGAGGAGGACACGGGCGATTCAGGGCACAGAAAGGCATATTGTAATATTTTACTATAGACAGACAATTCAAGTTTGCAGGGGAGAAAATAGTTCCTTGTAAGAATACTTAAGGTGCTATGGGTGTGTAAAGGTTGTCAATCCTAAAGGTTATTTGCGCATGTCATCAGTATGATCAGGTGACCTGCTGTCATCACATCCTGCTTTGACTTACATGGGAAACAGAAGCAACACATGATTGTAACTAGCAAACCGAAGCCTTAAAAATATACCACCTAATCAAAACAGACATGTTTTCATGAGTTCTGTTATAGATGAGCAACTCTTATCAATGCCCTCTATACACAGTGGATGTGGAGTACAGTAGGTCAAATGAACCCTTCAGGCTGTGTTAAGAAGCTTAATCACTTAGGCAGCACTTGTATGGGCTGATAGGTGGACACTTAGGCCCCATTTACTTACAAAACGCTAGCGTTTTGGTCTGGCTTTTTTGGTGATTAACGCCAATCACACTTGGGGCGATTTCCCGGCAATCACGATTAGCGCTTCTATAGCACTAAACGCGATCGCCGGGAAATCGCCTGAAAATGGTGCAGGATACAATTTTTTTTTTGAGCGATTTGCATTAATCGCCGGCTAATAACTCATATCGCCTAAGTGAGAACAGGCCCATAGGTTATTATTGCACTAGCGCTTTAAAAAGCCCATTTCGGCAAAACGCTCTAGTGTGAATGGGGCCTAAACACCCATATACATATTGTCCAGCACTAATTTATTTTTCCTAGCAGCAAGCTGTAGTGGCTTTCATGGCTAATATATAAATATATAAAAAACACGATGCTTTGAATGCATTTCTGTCAGTAAACTGGGAATGGGGGTCCATGGACTGGGGCCTGCACTATGTCTGTGCAGTGATGTTCAGGCAGAGGGCTCTCTTAGAGGTGCATTGTGGGAAAGGCATGCTATTCATTAGGAATAAAATCATGTCAGAACACATGCAAAAAAGTAAACCGCAAAGAAAGAGAAGGAAACATTGGATGAAAGTGACGAGCCAGTAATCAGCTGTTAATCTATAAGAAAGCTCTTTTTCTTTTCTTCTAAAAAATAAATATATTCGAGAACTTATTGCAGAACTGTGAGGTTATTCAGGCATGAAATGAAAAAAAAATGGTTCTGTCCATTGTGGAGCGATTATTGTAGGAAACCGTTACAGTTCACAGAGAAGTGCAACATGTCTTTGTGGCATTGTGAAAAAAAATGATGGCAACAACTGCTATAGGAGTGTTATCATCAGAAGCACTGAGAACAAGTTACTGAGTTGTGATAAGCGCAAGGTGTGCGGAATTAAGATATTAGCACCCAAGGGAGCAGAAAATGGCGTAAGGAAGAATATTTTTTGAAGTGCAAAAAACTAGTGTTTGAGCACAAGCAGGTTGATAACATGGTGCAATGATACAGTAACTCACAGCAACCAATCCATGATCACAAAACCATCTGTAACCAGAATACTTCAGAATACTTCTTAAAGACAAACAGTGACCAAGAATTAAACTTCATCCCAATCAGTAGCTGATACCCTCTTTCCCATGAGAAATATTTTCCTTCTCTCAAACGGATCATCAGGGGGCTATGTATGGCTGATATTGTGGTGAAACCCCTCCCACAGTGTGATGTCAGGACCATGGTGTTGAAAATTTCTGTCTGTGAACCTTGTTGCATTGTGGGAAATAACAGCTGTTTACAGTTGGGTCCAACTGCCAAAAAAAACAAGCAGCATCTCCTTCCACTGATATCGCTTGCCAGCAGTAAAAATGTCACTATGTGGTAAATGTCAGGCTGTAAATCAGGGAGAAGCAATAGTACCTACTACTGTACTATTGCTTCTGTACTGTAACTGGTTGTTGCTGCTGTTGTGTTGCTAGAATGTAGTGGTCAGATGACAGATGTCATGGTTAGCTGTTAGATGTGTAATAATTGTTGCCTTCTCATTGTTGTTTTGTTTTTTGCTGCTGAGCTCTCTGTCTGTGCCCAACCCAATTCCGGGCATGACCCAGTCATGCTTGGCGAAATAAACTTGATTCTGATTCTGGAAAGATTTTACAATGGGCAAACACTGACTATATCATTTATGCATAATTATTGTAAAAATGAAGCCATTTTTATTACATTATTTTCACTGAAGTTCCTCTTCAAGCTACACACACACTCTCCACAGTGAAATGATTACGATCATGTGGTCAGAAATGTAAAGTGTGTGTTACCAGCCTCCTCTGTAGGTATCCTTCTGGTGGGACTGTTGTCCCATGATGCCTATTGTTCCCTTAAAGTTCCTGTAGAGTGGAGCCTCTTGTGTGAAGCCCCTGCTCTCTCCATGGGGCAGGATACAGTGCACAGCAAGTACCTGTAAAAGATCATTTTTGGGTGACAATTAAAGTGCTAATGTTGCTTTCCAGTTCTGTTCAAGAGTTGATGAAAGCAGCTGACAGTAAGAGTAAAGTCTTATACAGAGATTAGATTACTGTTGCCCAAATCACGTGTTTAGCATTGGCTGGGGTGACATTCTGGTGCCTGTAAACCATTCCTTGTCCTGTACAGCTGACACTGCTTGAGGGAACAGCAATCGGCCACATTTGACTTTGACTGGCAAGTCACTACTGTATTCCCCCAAGTATGAGCCCTTCTTCTTGTCTTCCCTCCATACTATAATATATGCCAAGTATGTAATATTATATATGCCAAGTTACAGAACCACAGATCTACAAGAGATGGTTATCAAAAAATATACTAGTTCCACCCACAAAGTTGTTCCTGGATTATGACAGTTGCAAAGGAACAGCTAAATATGTAAATTATTCTATGCATTCTGTTTAGCAATATAGACCATGTCAGCACTGTATAAATACATAATAAAAATAACAATGACAACAACAACCATAGTAAGGCGTAGGGTTTGCCACTAATACCTACAGAGAACTCGTAACTAGGGAACAAGTGATACTTTAACAGGAATAAAACATGGCTTAACCCTTGCTCCATCTATCTAATAAAGCTGGACTGTGGTCCATGTATTTGGTGATGATGCAGTCTATAAATGGGCAGTCTGTAAAGTAAGGGGGAATCAAGGCAGGTTCATTTTCTGCATTCAGTGACAAAATGAACTCATACGGATAAAAGCACTCAACTATTAAAATTATTTCAGACTAAAAAAAAAAAAAAATAATAGAAGAAGGCGCTCAAAAGGGAACTGGTGGAAATAAAAGAGGAGATCTGACAGATCAAAATGTCACAACGTAAACTTATCTGTAACCTTTGCAGTTTTATAAATATGGAATTATTATTATTATTGTCAGTATCTTTTTAAAGTTCTAGCCTATTCTATATGCTTCATGGCATCATGATGGTCATGGGATTTTTGGTCATGTGATAATCCGAACTGGTTGCTGTGGATTACAACTGAATCATGTTATACCATAACATAACTGAAGTTATATATAGTAATGCATCCATCCAAGAACAGAACAAAGATCCAGAATAATAATGTTTCTTTGGAGAAAAAAAAAGAATCATGACTCATGAGGTTGAATTTGACTGAAGTGCATTTCTCACATATTTAAAGGATAGCTTTAGTTTTAAAACATTCTGCACATGCACTACTTTAAATATATCCTCTGAGCATCAATTAAAAGATGATGTTCCAATACGGAGATATGAGAAGACAGCAGAGTTCTGTTGTTTACAAAGAACTGTAGGACAAAGCCTTGTATGCACTTTTTGTCTTCGCTACCTGCCCATCAATACTAATGCCTGGAAAACACATCATATATTTTTTTTTTTTATTGAATAAGGAGGGGAAGGGGATAGAGGCAGTGGAATAATACAACAGTTCTTGACTGAAAAAGTCCATTTCAGCAAGCTTCTACTGTGTGCAACATGGACAGTCCCTGAAGCTATGCTAGGGTACCTACAAAATATTGTTTTGAATTGACTGTTTGAATGACAAATGACTTGATAAGGTAATATACATTATTTTTGGGTGTACAGCTGTAAAGAAAAATATGATAAGGGCCCTTTTCCACTATATCTAGGCAAATCCGCATATAAAGAAAAAAAAATGTGCAAATTCTTCTGCGTATGCGAATTTGCGTGCACTTGGTCGATTTTTCTCATGCGGGTTCGCATGCGTAAAGTTTTTTTTTTTTTTTTTTTTTTTTTAACTTTCTCGCTGTCATTCATCACTGTTGACATACACACGCGTAAAAATCCAGCAAAAACACAAACTGTGCAGAAAATTGTTACAGGGCAGCCGTTTTTTTTTCACTTGCGGGGGGAGACTATTTTCGCTTGTAGTGTAAACAGGCCCACTGAAATACATTGCGTATGCAAATTCTCGTGCGGCAAATGCTCGCTAATTCACCATCGTGGAAACGAGTCCTTATCATTGGCCAAAACAATATTTGTGATCATTTCAGGTGACAACTGTAGGAATAGTTGCTGTACACACATGCCACTAGGATAGTCAGCTGTACAAGTGGACGGCATACCCATATGTGGTCATACTGGTTGGTCTTTTATTAAAGCGCTAGAGTCCGTACACAGCTTAACTTTATACCAGCACAGTTGTGTAGAGGATAGCACTTTTGCCTTGCAGCGCTGGGTCCCTGGTTTGAAACACAGCCAGGGCACTATCTGCAGGGAGTTTGTATGTTCTCTCTGTGGCTGCGTGGGTTTCCTTTGGGAACCCTGATTTCATCCCTAGACTACAAACAACTATGGTAGGGATTAGATTGTGAACTCCGAGGGATAGTGACATAAATATGTACTCTGTAAAGCATTGCATAAAACGTTGCAGAAGATGTCAGCATTATATAAATACTCAATAGTAATCATACCAAAACTAGGTTATTTACTTATCACAGATCCAGTTCCCAAGCATCATTACATCCTACCAGGAGACCATAAATGTATAATACAATAGAAAGCTGGTTGTGGGGATGAAATTCACAGACAGGATTTAGTCTTCAATAAAGACTCAGAATTGGCTACACGAACAATAAGTCCTCTGATCTTAGTGTACTGCACTGGATCAGTATATGGACATGAGATGTAGTGTTAGTAGGCAAGTGGCTAGGAGTGAAGAAAAACAAAGTAGACAAGGCTCTGTGCTACAGCAATATGTAAACCATTGGATGATAGGGCTCTTATCTCATATCTAATTTTGGCGTAGAGGAAAAAATGCACTATATTTGTATGATTGATCAGGGGCTATGTTTAAAACCTTCTGTGCAAAAAGCTTTAAAAGAAAAAGTGTTTCCTTTAAATATGTAAATCCTGTAACCTTTTCGCTTGTGCCCTTTTTCCATTTAGTATTGTTATGTGAAGCATATTCGTTAGCGGTAGATGGAAATCTTGTTGCTACATAGGATGAAAATATTTCACCGATTTCACACCCTCCAGTGTGCTCCTTTTGCACTTTGGGAAGAACTTTCCTTGAAGTAGGTTGGTTGAGAAATGAAGTCCAAGTTTCAAATGTGTTGAGCTATGACAAGTTCATAATCCTTTATCAGTGCTGTGGGATAGAAGAGGGGAAAAAAGGAGCAAAAAGAGCAAAAGTGCCTATTTTGATTATTTCCATGGCACAAATAAGTTCAAGTGAGGAGGAATTCCAACATTTTCAGATCCTGATGACTTTCAGAAATCACATCCTATTCTTTGCTGTTCCATGATTTGTATTGTAAAGGAAATCCTTTCATCCTTAAAGTGCAGGAGATGTCTGTTCCTCAAGATTATTGTTCCATCTGAATAGCATACAGGTGAGGAGCATTTCACCCCTTTCCTGCTTGAGAGACCTGCGCAGTGCAGTAGAGCAAAGATCACCACCATCTTCTCTGATGCAAAGACTTGCTTGTGGCAAATCCTCCATAAAAGTCTGTTCGCTGCAGAAAAATCCATTAACCCGCCTTCCTCTAAATGGGCTTTGAAGTCCAATTTTTAAATAGCAAAGAGGTATCTTTGCAATGAGATGCAGGCCTTTCCAACAGTCAAGAGGTTACAAGGACGTATATCATGTCCTATGAAAAAAGCTCCTTAGAACTGAAAAACCAGAGTTCTCCACTGACTCCACCTCTTTAGCTCTGGTAAACAGTGCAGACTTCTCTTGGAAGTCAGAGACCTCATTCTTTGTCAGAGGCTGGTTGAGGAGACAGAGAGAGTGGGAGAAGAGGGAGGAGGGAAGTTGAGAAGTTCTAATACTGCAACCCCAACGCTGCTTCTTCGGGTGAACATACAAGATGCAGCTACCCACTTATTAGTACGTGGATTGTATTTCTCTATGGAGTTCAGGCTTGAGCTTCCATCATTGCCTCCTACGGCATAAAGCCAACCATCCATGGCTACAAGATCATGAGTACTTCTGTGGAAAGGAAAGAAAGTATCAGGATATTAATCATACAAATCAGCACTAGGTAAAAAAAATGCAAGATTCAGGAGACAATCAACGTAATCAAAATGCTACTTAGAAGTTTCTACCAATCAAACAACACTAATGAACACAGAAAAGAAAAAGTAAATTTAACTGCCAATTGCAAGCTTCTAGGCAATTATGGCTTGCCTCCTGGGTATGATCTAGTGCTTCCTTAACCACCTTGGTGGTAATGACGAGCTCAGCTCATCTATTACCACCGCGGTGGATTGCTCAGCCCCTGGAGGGTCTTTTTAAAAAAAAATTCTGTGGGGTATGTAGCTAGCACTTGGCTAACTACATCAAACACCCCCCCCCCCGATCGCCGCTGGCCCGCTCTGATCCCCCCCTGATCGCGGTGGAATACATACCCCCTCTGGAGCCCGTCTCTCCATAGCCTCCAGGGGTCACTATGGCGGTGATCGGAACTACGCATGACGTCATAATGTCGATGACGTCATGCCCAATCGTCGCCATAGCAACGCCTGAAGCTATGGCGGAAGTCTCGGCCATCGCCGAATCACGCCAAGTTAAATATTGCTGGAGGCGAATGGGGGGGGGGGGTGAGAACAGTGCCGGGGGGACTTGGGGGGGGAAAGTGTAGCTAGCCAAGCCTACACCAACTTTAACACATAAAAAAAAAAAAAAAAAAAAAAAAAAAGCCACCTGCGGCCGAAATTAACCAGTTCGCATTCAGTCGTTTTTCGCTTCATGCATCCGAACAATGTTCACCTCCCATTCATTAGCCTATAACTTTATTACTACTTATCACAATGAACTGATCTATATCTTGTTTTTTCCGCCACCAATTAGGCTTTCTTTGGGGGGTACATTTTACTAAGAGCCACTTTACTGTAAATGCATTTTAAAAGGAAGAATAAGAAGAAAACGGAAACAAATCATTATTTCTCACTTTTCGGCAATTATAGTTTTAAAATAATACATGCCTCCATAATTAAAACCCACGTATTGTATATGCCCATTTGTCCCGTTTATTACACCATTTAAATTATGTCCCTATCACAATGTATGGCGACAATATTTTATTTGGAAATAAAAGTGCATTTTTTCCGTTTTGCATTCATCACTATTTACAAGCTTATAATAAAAAAAAAAAAAGAAATATTTCATCTTTACATAAATATTTAAAAAGTTTAGACCCTTAGGTAAATATTTGTGTTTTTTTTTTTTTTTTAATTGTAATGTTTTTTTTTTTTTTAATTAAACATTTTATGTGGGTATTTTTGGGAGGGTGGGATTGAAATTGTATTTTTTTTGTAAATATATGTGTATTTTTATTTTTATTTAACATTTAGATGTAGTTTACTTTTTGGCCACAAGATGGCAGCCATGAGTTGTTTACAGTGACGTCACTCTAAGCGTACCACGTACGCTTAGAGCGACATAGGAAGCAGAAAAAGCGTAGCTTCCGAGAGAAGCTGTCGCTTTTTCTGCAGGGGAGAGGAATCAGTGATCGGGCACCGTTGCCCGATTCACTGATTCACTGGCTAACAAACCGCCGGCCGATCGCGCGCGTGCACGCACGCGATCGGCCGCGTGGACGCGCAGGAGCGCACATGGCTTCCTGGACGTGAGTTTCACGTCCAGGAATGTGAAATAGTTAACTAAATTGATTAACCACTTAATGTTTACAGTACAGTATATCTACTCCCCTAAAAAACTTCATCTAAGCCTCAGGGGAGTAGATATTCGTAACTCTGCTACAATCGCCACTGTGCATGCTCTCACGTGCTCACGCACTAGTTCTTACTGCTACATGTTAGCCCGGAGATCAATGAATGGGAATGCAGTTCCCATTCATTTTTCTAGTTCCCCGTGTCCATGATCGCACATCAATTAATGCCTGCGGTCATTTGTAAACACTGTAACTTACACTTACACGCATTAGTTCCTGTTTGTGTACTAAAAGCATGCGCAGGAAGCTAATAACTGAGGACATCTTGTGGCCAAAAAGTAAAATTACACCTACAATCATTTACTTTAATAAAGAGGCCTGCACATAATTTAAAATTAACCCCTTACCTACCACTCTCTCCCCTAAATGCCCAAATAAAACTTTTGCATTTAGAAAAAGTAATAGAATAAAGTAAAAAAAAAAACGACATAAATACTTACCTTAGGGACTGAACTTTTTTACATGTATGTCAGGAGGGTATATTACTGTTATTTTTTTTTAAATTATGGGCTTGTAAATAGTGACAGACGCAAAAATGAAAACCTGCACCTTTATTTCTAAATAAAATATTGGCGCCATACATTGTGATAGCAAGATAATTTAAATGGTGTAATAACCAGGACAAATGGGCAAATAAAATACGTGGGTTTTAATTATGAAAGCATGTATTATTTTAAAACTGTAATGGCTGAAAACTGAGAAATAATGATTTTTTTTATTTTTTTTCTTAATATTCCCATTAAAATGCATTAGAAAAAAATAATTCTTAGCAAAAAGGTACCACCCAAAGAAAGCCTAATTAGTGGCAGAAAAAACAAGATACAGATCATTTTGTTGTGATAAGTAGTGGTAATGTTATTGGCAAATGATTGGGAGGAGCGCTGAAATGTGAAAATTGCTCTGGTCCATAAGGTAAAAATACACTCAGGGCTTAAGTGGTTAACACCAGGGTGGTTAAACCCTTGCATGGGCTTGCTCTATTCTGTAGCTCAGATTCATGTAATATGCAAACACCAAAGCAAGAAAAGGAAATTGCTCCAATGATACTTTAAGGCGTAAATCTAATTGATGTGTTTGGACTATAAATTCCTATTCAGATATTACACGGCTATTGCCAAAAACTGATCATTTATGATTGGATCAGCTGGTAGTCTGATGGTGATCGCCACATAAGATTTTTTTTTTTTTTTTTTTTAGCAGATTACAGCTGGAGACAACCTCCTCTTCTCCCCACGGTCCTCTCCACAGTATTGGACATACCATTCCTCTAGAGTGCCAGTAGTTTCCAAGACTAAAGAAATAACGTCCCTACTGCAATTCCATTACATTGCAAAAACATTTTTTTTATTAAATAAAATAGTAAAAACTTGTTTTGAGGTTCATAATATAAGTCATGTGATTAGAGCTGCTGCAGCCTACCTCCCCTCTCCTGGCATGTTTGATCAGAACCGCATCACGTCAACGGTCCTCCTCCCTCTGAGGGCTCTTTCACATCAGAGCTTGCGTTGGAGAACGCTTAAAGCATACGTTTTGTTGTATGCTTTTTAATGCGTTTTGATATGCGTTGCACTGCAGTGAGTGTGCGTTTTTAATCCGTTTTCAATGCGTTACAGGACATAGGAAAACGCAGGTAATTTTTTTTTCTTTTAGTTTTCAACTTTCTACATTGTTCCTCTGTTGCATTCTGGGACTGATTGCCTGCGTTAACGGATTAAAAACGCGCATAGTGTGCATTTTACATTGACTAACATGGTAACGCATAAAGCTAGCGTTGGCCGAAAAACTGCGCCTGGGTGCAGTGTAACGCAACGCACAAAAAGGCTGCGTTATATGTGAAAGCTAAAATGAAAGTCTATGGACTTTCATTTCACCTTGGGTAACGCAAACTTTATCCTTTGCGTTGAAACGCAGAAAATCTGCCCTAATGTGAAAGAGCCCTGAGGGAGAAATCTAACTAAATTTGGGAGTAAACCACCACATAGGCTTTCTCCCCGCCTTCCTGAGCTCACTGCTCAGAACAGACAGTCTCTTTGGGATGCTGAAGCAGAGAGCAAATGAAGACTTTGCAAATCGAATCACTATAGTGGAAAATACTCATGATTTCAATGATAAAGTAGCAACCCTAGCGATTTAAAAATCACTAGTGAATTGCAATTTAGCTGTGTAGTGGAAAAAGGCCCTGAGTCTGTTCTGCTATAGCAATATAAGAGTAGAGACTTGAAATATTGCAAAGGCCTGTGTTCACAACAGGTTGTGTTGTTGCTTATCCTGCACTACAACTGGCAGCATCGAGAAACAGTCATGTATATAAGTTAATCTAGACCAACCTGGCACATTCTTCAGTGAAAAAAAAATATATCAATTGTTCTCCTGCTGAATAGATATATTTTTTCTTTACCAGTGATATCTCAGAAGAACTATAGGTTAAGACCATAAATCTGGTATAGGCATAGATACATTGTGTAAGGACATACTGGTCTATGTGCTACCTGAGTAGAAAATTGTGTACAGTCTCTGATATCCAGCCACTATTTTGCTGCAGGTCCTACCAATAAACCAATAAGATAATCCTGGTAACCAACCTTCTCCCCGCACTATTCCACATATCCACAATAGGATACGGTAGATTACCAACTCTCTGCTCTGGAATATATGGCTATAGAAACAAACACATATGCCTAACCACAGCCTGGTGTTTATGTAAGGAAGCAGTATTAGGCTAACAGAGATTATATAAGGTGCCCTCCAATCAGAAGGCTCAGCCCAGAAGTACCTATACATACATACTTCTATATAACTTTACCACATACATTTTAACAACAGACACAATGTCACATCCTGGACTTGTCTGAGGAGTCATGGTTTTTGTGACCCTCTAAAGACACTTGCTTTCATTTTTTTAAGACTTTAGTTATGGGATGTGATCTGAGAATGGGACTTAAGCACTAAACAAAGGGAGAATGCTTGTGAAACATTTAATAACCTCTACAATGGCATTTCCGCAGTAAGACATTAAGGTTCTTTTCATCATGTGGAACTCAAACACATTTTAACCTGTAAAATCAATCAATACAGAAATGCTGGCCATTTCTGCATCATTTTTTACAGCACCCTTATTTTGAACCAGAGGAATAATTACGGTACTTGACTTGACTCCACAACACTTTCTATGTTGGTCAACTATGCATACAGAGCTCATGGTTATAGCATGATATAGACTTACAATTACAAAGCCATTTATTCCAGCTGGCACTAAGTTGCTGCAGACTTTTTGGCCCTTTTCAGTACAACGTACAGAACACAACAGCTTTAAGTAACCTGGTTTTGGGAAAACAGTCTCAGTCAAGCATATACACTGTATATCTCAGTCAAGCAGTAGAGGGACTGATTAATTTCTCTGTAGCTGATTGGTAAGTGTACTTTTGGGTCAGGTGAGGAATATTCTTAATATTAGGGTCAGCATTAGGCCTCTTGCACACTGCATGCATTTCAGATTCCGATTCCGCTTTTTAATCTGTTTTTACATCCGATTCCGATTCAGATTTTTAAAGGGAAGGTTCAAGCAAAAAAAATAAATGAGTTTTACTTACCTGGGGCTTCTACCAGCCCCATGTAGCCATCCTGTGCCCTTGTAGTCACTCACTGCTGCTCCAGTCCCCCGCTGGCAGCTTTCTGACCTCGGAGGTCAGGGCCACATTGCATACATTTTTACGCATTCCAGCTAGTGCAGGAACAAAAATTTACGCGTTGCACCACTAACCCGTAAAAATGTATGCGTTAATGTTCCTGCACTAGCGGGAATGTGTAAAAATGTACGCAATTCGGCCCTGACCTCCGAGGTCAGAAAGCTCCCAGCGGGGGACTGGAGCAGCAGTGAGTGACTACGAGGGCACAGGAAGGCTGCATGGGGCTAGTAGAAGCCCCAGGTAAGTGAATCTCATTTTTTTTTTTTGCTTGGACCTTCCCTTTAATCTTAACTGCATGCTGCGTTTTTTGATCCGTTTTTCTGTTGAATGTATTCAAGGAAAATCGGAAACGGAATCGGAATCGGAAAACGGATTTGCAGTGTGCAGGGAGCCTTAGGTTTGCCCAGAGGTACTGGTCAGTGGTCGGCAGACATAGTGTAAAGCCTCATCTACACAGTACAATTTTCTATCAGATCGACGGATCTATTAGATCATTTCCAACCGTTCCAATCGGATTGAAATAGATTTTGCAATAGATTTTTGGTCAGAAACAATTTGGATGTCTACCCACGATGCAATTTCTTATCAGATCACCGGTCGATCCGATGGGAAATTGTACCGTGTAGATGAGGTTTTAGAAATTATTCTTAATTATTATTAGCAATTATTTCAGGTTAAAGTTGGTATTAGTCTTCATTTAAAAACAGTGTTTAAGGGCAGGAAAAATATTAAGCATAAGTATGTAATCAATAAAATTATAAAGGTTAGGTTGAAGGTTTTGGGATTTGAAGCAGGCTTAAAGTCCTGAAAAAAAACAAAAAACCAAACAGTAGGTTATATTAGTTCTCCCACTGTCTGACTACTAAAATCAGCCAGCTGTGAGCAGGGCCTCTCCTCACCAGAGCGCTGAGGTAGTACAAGCTCAGACATGTCCCATACACATCTTCCAGGCTCTCCACCAATGAAGTATGGTCATGTAATATACCAAGATGGCGCCGCACCGGTAGCCACGGCCACAGGGCTCCGGCCTCTTCTCCTCTTTTCTATCTCCCTTCTCTCCCTAGTCCCCCCTGATCTGCAGGGGAGGATGCGGGGACACAGGAGAAGGCATGCGGAGACACACTGAGACCTCTGCTGTCCCGGGGCGCCAGGTTCAGATGCGGGCTGTTTGCCGACAGCTGATCAGCTGTTCGGACCCTCGTGCTCACGGCACCTCCATCACTGCCTGACTCTCCGCAAACCAGCCCCACTCACCGCACAAGAGGAGCCATCTCTATGGCTGTCACATCGCTTCCAGATGGCCACGATGGGAGGGACAGAGACCCGCGGTGGATTCCATGTGGATCACAGCTCTGCTGCCGGGGCAACCAGACGCCCGTCCAGAAATGCAGCCGCTCCGACCCAGAGACTGCGTATCCCACACTGCTGCAGCCAGCTACAACTCCGCTGCCAGGGTAAAAAGTCGCCGGACATGCGGCTCCCCTGCCACGATCCGAGACCCGGAAGCTGCCTGATCCACACGCCGCTGCCCGGAGCCACTACACCGCCGCTGCCCGGAGATGCCATCACAGACAAAGGCAGGCAGCTCCATCGACGAGGGGTATGTGTACCACCGCTCTCCCCTGCTCCCTCATGACCACTGAAAATCAGGGCCGCGGTTGCTCCACCACTTTGGGGTATGTGCGCCTCCGCTCACCCCGATCACCCTCCTGCTCCACACAAGCCAGGCCCTGCTCCCCACCACCGAGCCCTGCAGTCACCAGCAGCACAGTACAGCCCTGGAGTACCCTGTGTTCTCCACAACTAGGCCACTCAGACCAGCCTACACAGCAGGCCTGGATCTCCATACGGTGTACTTTCTGCTCCAAGGAGCACGGGGCCCCCTCTGGCCCTGCCAACATCAGACTGGACAGCAACAAGAGCTTTTGCTTAAGCGCGGTCTCCCCCTCAGGGATACCCTCAGTTCGTCTGGGAGCACATGGTCTCGGACGGGTTATCGGACTGTACCCTGGTGCTTCAACCTGCAGCCCTAATGGGACTCTCTGCCTCTGTCTCCTCTTGCATTATTTTATCTCTCTCTCTCTTTCTTCCTTTTACTCTCTTAGCTATCCTCTCTCTCTCTCTCTCTCTCTTTCTCTATCCACTCCTTTCCAGGACACACTGCAGGGCATCTGGAATTGCTACGGAGCTGTGCGAGCGCCGTCGGTAGTCGGCAGGCTGCTCCCCTCACATAGCATTCCAGACTTCCCCGCGCGTCCTTCACTATAGTTATGTGCTGTATGTATATATAGGTAATGCTTACTTTGTACTTACTGTACCTGATTGTATGTTGTAGGATCGCATGTATGTGTTGTACCATCACCGACCCTGTATGAGCCAAAAACAATTCCGGGTACATCCCCCGTTGTACTTGGCGAAATAAACGATTCTGTTCTGATTCTGATGTGCAGGAAAGGGGTAAGGCCAAATAACAGAAACTGTTATTGCAACCCTAATATTCTAGTTTTCTGTACCCTATATTCAGGTGTACATTAAGGATAGCTTTAAATATTGGCTTATGGAAAGATTGGTATCTGGTGAGGGGAAAAAGTGTGTGTTCAGCTTGGCTTGGGAGTCACTGCTATGAAATCTCAGTCACAGAATGAATGACTATATGCAGTTCTCAGGGTTGATTTTCACACAGGTATCTTATCTATGGAGCACATGGGGGTGAAGCAGAACAGCAGCAGCAGGGTGAGCCGTTTATTGGCTTTACCCGATTCCAAATATTTGCCAGCGCTGTTTTTACATGTATCCCATATGGGGGGGGGTTATACATGTAAGAACTACCAGAATGTAGCTGACCAGCATAGAAGGATTACTGATCATTACACAGTCTTTTGAATCTATCCAGCAGGAGGTTGCAGGGATCACTAGTCTCCCAGCTGGATGTTATCTGATGGGGCAGCATCATCTTATGTACATATAGAGAAGATGTGAGCCATGACACTCTTCCCTTTGATGTGATATTAAAGGGTGGAGATGGATTAAGATGATCAGTAATCTTCAAGAGATCAATCCATCTTCCCTTGCAGTTATTGATAAAGGTTTGTTATTTTACCACAAACAACATTTGGTGCCTAATGTTGACATGGCACACACTACTATACGGCTAATGCAAAGAACATTAGTGTTATTTTTCTCTCCTTCGCGTCCTCCAGCCCATATTACCTCCTGATGTTCATTGGCGCCACACTCTCCCATGTGTTTGCCTTTGGGTTATATCTCTCCACAGAGTTGAGACAGCTTGTGCCATCATTCCCTCCTGCTACATACAGCATTCCCTCCAGTACAGCCACTCCAGCGCTGCTGCGGCGACTCAGCATGTTTGCAATCGGCGTCCAAGTGTTTATCTAGATAAAAAGTGAAATGAAAAGTAAGCAACAAAAACATTACATTTGTCATCAACATCTAGGGAAAAACAAACAAGTAAATGAATTTACTGAACCCTTAACTTTAGGTCTGTTTTATAAATATTATATCATTTAATTGCACTCCTATTATATCAGCATGCACTCCTACTTTATGTTCAACTACACATGTCAAAATAATCAATACTCTAGTATTGTATTTTCCTGTGTATATGACTAGAACTATGGAACAAGAAGAGAGTCTAGCTCAGAGATGTGCAGAGGAAATAGTATAACATGCTGAGAAATCTGGACACTCATTCCCAGCATTGAGCACTTGGTGCCCCTTATGTTCACTACACAGTTATTAAAGGCAGGTCTGGATTTACGATAAGGCACTGTAGGCTCATGCTTACAGCTGTCTTATGTGGCAGAGGCAGCTCTCCTCCCTAAATGACCCCCTCCTCAACCCTCCGGATGCAGAGAGCTGCGCTCATGTCCCCCCGCTTCGCTCCCCCCAATGCCGATCACCCCCCACCCTGCTGCTCAGCCAAAATTGCTCTAAAATATCACAGAGCTCAAAAATCTGCACTGCTGCAGCATTCCATTCGCTACTGTACAGATGTGAGCAGCAGTTACATGGGCTCTGACTATAACATCACTATGCTCTTCCAGGCCAATTGACTTTTTATGCTCAAGACTAAAACTACAAGCTTCCCTTAGTTAGATGGAGGAATTGGGTGCTATATCGGGGATTAGCGCCTAGAAGAAGGAGGCCTGCCGGCACCTGCTGGATTTGATGATCAGCCCCCCCAACACACACACACTCTCTCTCTCCTGCCACATAACACTGACCTCGGGAGCTTGCACCCTAGTCCTTGAAAAAAATATTCTGAACTTTGCTCGCTGCTTCGTGTCACTATCCTTAGGATCTTACATGCTAATCATTGTCTCATATCATCCTTAGTGACATGAGACAATGATTAAGTTTAAGATCCTTAGGCCTGTTAGTGACATGACACAGGGATTAGGGTTTAGAATATTTTTACTTAGAGGTGTGGTTGTCTTATGAGGCAGAGTTTAGGGTGCCAGAACACCTGTGCCTACAGGCTTCTGAATGGTAAATCCAGCCTTGATCAAAGGACTAGAAAATAAACATTTTGCATCTGGCAGAAGTCCCAAATTGTACTTTAATACCATGGCATGGTCTCAGCAAAGTTACATGTAACAGTTTGGATGTTCACTGTGACTAAACTATATGAGGCTAGATAACAACATCAGGATACCCTCCTCATGGGCAGTTGTCCAAGTAATATATGTTAATACTAGTTTAATAAAATACATGTTTCAAAAGATTTGATTTCAATAGTTTCATGAGGTTTTTAAAGGGGAAATGTGCAGCAACCTTCTTGACAACTTTTTTTGGAGAGGGGCATGGCCCAGGCTGGCACTAAACCTCTTCCACGGCATCTCGTGGGTAAAGTTAAAGCACAGGGTGCCATTTCCCCGCCTCCTGCGTAATGCCTTCTGAAAGCAGCCATGGCCAAAATGTCACTCATCCTACCTTGTACTGTGGGCTAGGTAGGATATGGCCCTCACTGGTGCAAACATGGAACAGTGAACAGTGATCCTACTAATTTCAGCCAGCACCTGGTTATAGGCTATTTGCATAGTATGTGACACTATTTCTACTAATAACAGTTAATGATTATGGATGCATCACTGTCTTCAAACACTGAATGAAAAGGTTCCAGGAGAAAGTAAGCCATTCGTTAACAATGCAATGTGAAATATGTGCTGCATGTTGGCTGGGGCTATTTACTCCTGTTAAAAGTGAACACTTGACACCAATCTTTAAATAAGTTTGACATACTAAAAAAGATAATTGCTGCCTCATTAATAAAGTATGCAGTGAGTGCTAATGGCAAAATAAATGTAGCAGAGGAAGAGATGTCCCAAGTGAGACGAGGAGATGGCACTTGAGACGTGAGTCTATATTTGGAACATACTGTATATAAATATGTACATAGTACTATCATTAAGCAGTCATTCCAAAGACTTTACACGAACATTCAGCTAGAGCACATTATCAATCCAATGAAGACATATATCCGCCCTTCACCAGGAATAAATTGTCTGCAGCAGTTTACACCCCACAAATCAACTGGTATTTGATACGCTCATGTGCAAGATGCCAATTAAATATTTGTTGATCTTATCTCCTTCAATTATATTATCCTATCATTACAAGTATTTCTAAACTGATCATGAAACATCCTTGCAGAAAGGGCATGCAAAAGGTGCAAAATACAAAGGAGGGCACTGGGAAACTAGAAAGTTGTGAGACATTATGGAGGAAGCATTAGAAAGGTGTAAAACGCTTTAAACCTACTGGGGGCATTGGAACTTTACTTAACTTATTGACCTATCTGGCTATGTGTCTTTGACCACTTATTTATTTTTAAAGGCGAGAGACATTATCCTCCACGTCTGCAAAGTTGGACAATAGTGCTGTAAATAGATTTAGGGATAGCTGGGGAACGGTTTTGTCACTGCTTGCCAACTACTCACTGAGCATTTGTGGACAGTGGGACTGGCAGAGCATCCACCGTGTCAGCAGCTACATGCAACATCCATATACCACTAACTGCTTCTTGTGTAAAACACTGACACAAAGTATAGTTGGAATTAGACAAACATGGCCATTCAGTTGCAGTAAGCCAAAATCAAATAATGGCAAAATATCAGTAGATCCTCAGCAGACTGGGATCTAGTAACCGCAGGGCTAACTATCCATGTGAAAAAAAAAGTCTAACCACTGATCTTCACGTGTCCTGTAAGGTTCAATGGACTTTGCAGCTAGTGACCATCAGGTCATGGTCCGTGGGGCTTCTCCAGGGCTGGTTATAGCTACAATGGTATCCTGGGGCATAAGTAACTTTGGGGGACGCCCCCTTCCAACCAAATCACCCCCAGGTCCCGTGAGCCGGTTGCCAGACCCGATCCAATCTTCCCCCTCCCCATCACACCATATCATTGGCTGTCCATCATATGTCCCTTAAAAAGCATTTTGGGGGTCCCCATTATTCACCTCCTTTTCCTATCCAAAATAAACACACACAGCACCCCCACTGTCATAGATCACCATAGCTGGAGGGGCACCTTGGAGGGCCTTCACAAACTCTAGAGCTCTGGGGTAATTGCCCCCTTTGCCTCTATAGAAGCGCCAGCCCTAGGCATCCCGCCCCAGAAGCCAGGACAACAGGAGGTCGAACCCTGCAGTATGGAAATGGCAGTATAGAAGCTACGAAACTGACTACTGAAGAAGGAAAAGAAAGTGAAAGATTAAAGGTTGTATGAGTAAGGACCAGAATGACAAACAGTGAACAGGACTAGCAGGATAATCTGACCAGACAGAACTGACAGGATTAACTGACAAACTCCAGAGAGGACTGGAAGAACAGACTAACCAGGCTAAATGACCAAGAAACAGCATGGAGACACACTGCAGTCGTTAGGAGCATCAGCACTGAGTGATGGTCTAGCCAGGCTTTGAATAAACCCATCTTTTATGCCAGTGCTGTGGCACTGACCCGCACCCAGGGTAAAGTTTGCTCCTGTGGAGCATGCTCTGTGAGGAGCTGAGGGATGCCATCTATGCCATCCTGGAGAATCCTGGCATGGAAGACAGACACCATATAAATATGGTGGAGGAACTTGGCATTGGATACGGGTTAAAGAGACACTGAAGCGAAAAAAAAACTATGATATGATTTGTATGTGTAGTACAGCTAAGAAATAAAACATTACGATCAGATACATCAGTCTAATTGTTTCCAGTACAGGAAGAGTTAAGAAACTCCAGTTGTTATCTCTATACAAAAAAGCCATTATCTCTACGACTTTCAAAGTCGTGGAGAGGGCTGTTATCTGACTTTTATTATCTCAACTGTT
Organism: Hyperolius riggenbachi; assembly: GCF_040937935.1. Classification (NCBI taxonomy): domain Eukaryota; kingdom Metazoa; phylum Chordata; class Amphibia; order Anura; family Hyperoliidae; genus Hyperolius; species Hyperolius riggenbachi. The sequence continues at coordinate 255,373,048 of NC_090651.1, read as the reverse complement.
CCTGGACTATTTACTTTTCCTCTGGCAGAGGAGAGGTCATTAGTTCACAGACTGCTCTGAAAGACTCATTTTGAATGCTGAGTGTTGTGTAATCTGCACATATTATAGAGTGATGCAATGTTAGAAAAAACACTATATACCTGAAAATAAAAATATGAGAATATTTTCTTTGCTGCTAATCTTCTAGTAATTGTTCATAGTACACAACCAATTCACTATATCATATATTTTTTTTTCGCTTCAGTGTCTCTTTAAGCTATGTACTCTCCTCGCGATGCAGGGAGATGGATCCAGCGACGTTTCCCTGACGACAAGCGCTCCCCTGATCTGTCTTCCAGCCTGGGGATATGCATGTTACATGATGGGCATGAACAAGACTTCAAGCGATCGAGGTACTTTGCGCGGGAGTCATCAGGGAGCGTTATTGTGCTACGCTAAGTGGCGTTCACGTGATTGAGTGCCTGTACTCCTGTCGCAAGATCACTTAGATGACCGCTCATCATTCAAATAAATTGCCGGTCCTTGGGAAAATCGTGAAGTGGGCCTTAAAGGGAACGTCCGTGGTGATTAAAAAGCAAAAAACTACTTACCTAGGGCTTCCTCCAGCCCTTGCAGCTGTCCTGTGCACTCGCTGCAGCTCTGCTCCCCGCCGGTGGCCCGTGGGTCTCTTCCGGTACAAAATGCCGAACTTCAGCGTTGGCTGACGGAATTACGCTGACGTCATCCGGACTGTACTGTGCAGTCTGGATGATGTCAGTGCGACTCCGTGAGCCGCATGCTGAAGCGCAAGTAGATGGCGACTTGGAAAGGTCGCCATCTGCACGGGAGGGGACCGGGAGCCACCGGAGCTGCGGCGAGGGCACAGGATGGCTGACAGGGGCTGGAGGAGGCCCCAGGTAAGTAGATTTTTGCTTTTTAATCGCCTCAGACCTTCCCTTTAAAGTATAACACCCTTATAAATCATATTTGATCTGTGCTGGGGGCTGTAGAGCCCACCCAGCACAGATCTTAGAAATCAGCGCTGGTCCTTAAGGGGGGGGGGGGGGGGGGTAAAGGCTGAGTCCTGAAGTGGTTAAGCCCCATACACACACTCAACAGCGGTCTTTTAGGTTCTCACAACTTTTCTTGTGAAACACCTAAAAAAAAAAACTCTTGCTATTGTTCAAGCAACTGATAAGACTAATAAGAAGTCAATGCAACATTTGGATTGACTTCTTAACAGTCTTATCAGCTGCTTGAACAATAGCAAGAGATTTTTTTAGGTGTTTCACAAGAAAAGTTGTGAGAGCCTAAAAGACCGCTGTTGAGTGTGTGTATGGGGTTTTAGAGAAATTATTTCACACATTTCATTGTTCGTTCTACTGCAGGTTCGAGCAACAACCAAACCAGCACGGGGACCATACAGCCACGGCAAAGGGGACCCCCCCTCGGGTGAACTCGGCGCCCTGGCTCCTGTTGCTGTCCATGAACTAGAGGTACTCCGGCACCTCCGTAAGCTGAATCCCAGGAAATCTTCTGGCCCGGATGGTATGTCGTCGATCTGCCTGAGAACCTGTGCCGATCAGTTAGCCCCTGTGCTCACCTCCTTATTCGAGCGACTATTATCAGATGGTTCAGTCCCCTCCTGTTTCAAGCGGTCCGCAATTGTACCGGTCTTAAAAAACCCGGCAGCACTGAGCACAACAACTTCCGACCAGTGGCCCTAACTTCCAACATTATGAAGCTCCTTGAGAGGCTGGTCCTTGCCCACCTGAAGAGGTACACGGACGCCCACCACGACCAGCTCCAATTCACTTATAGGGCAAACAGATCCGTGGAAGACGCCATCAATGCCAGCCGCCTGGCATACATCACTGAGCACCTAGACAACCCTGCCTCATATGCCAGGATCCTGTTCCTGGATTTTAGCTCAGCGTTCAACACGATCTGCCCAGACATCCTGCTCTCTAATCTGACGCAGATCGGAGTAGATCCCACCCTTCGAGCATGGATCAGGGACTTCCTGACAAATAGAACGCAACAGGTGAAGGTCGGCAACTGCTACTCCAGCAATAGAACCACCAACACAGGGGCTCCACAAGGCTGTGTACTGTCACCACTATTGTTCTCCCTCTATACCAACAATTGTATATCATCCGCGGACTCTGTGAAAGTCATCAAGTTTGCAGACGACACCACTATCATAGGCCTAATTGGCAGCAACGGAGAGCACGAGTACCGCAGCGAAGTCGAGAGAATCTGCAACTGGTGCAGAGACAATAACCTTGTACTCAATGCTGCAAAGACTGTTGAACTAGTCGTAGACTTCAGGAGAAATACTCCACCCTCCCTCCTGTCCTCATTGAGGGTACGGAAGTCTCTAGGGTGACATCTGTGCGGTTCCTCGGCACGACTCTCACTAACAACCTGAAGTGGGGGCAGAACACCTCCAAAATTCAAAAAAAAAATCTCAGCAGAGGTTGTTCTTCCTGCGCCAACTGAAGAGATTCGGCATGCCCAGGGTGCTGCGGACCAGCTTCTATACTGCCACTATAGAATCCATCCTCTGCTCCTCTGTCATTGTCTGGTACATGGGCGCAACAGCCAGCGATATATACAAACTGCAGAGTCATAACCGACGCAAAGAGAATCATCGGGTCTCCTCTTCCACCTCTTGATCTCCTCCACTCCGCGAGGATGATTAAGAGGGCCACTGTGATCTCCCGTGACCCCTCTCACCCAGGCAGTTGCTATTTCAAGCTCCTCCCACTGGGCCGCCGCTACAGGACTATACCATGCAAAACCACAAGACGGAAGAACACCTTCTTCCCCCAAGCGGTTCGGCTGCTGAACTCCAACCTCCCCCTGTCAGGCCCGCCTACTGGCAGGACCTAGCGGGGTATCCCAGTCAGTTCTCACCGTTGCCCACCCTCGTTCTCACTGCCCTGGGTCTGTACGGGGGGCCGCCAACATCATCATCATCATTAGTATTATCATTTGGACTGTTCCTGCAGACCCGGGTCTGTCACCTGTAAAGGTCAGACCTACACCTTTACTGTAGTAGCTTAAATTGTGCTTGCTATGATTGTTGTGTTGTGTGTCTTGTCTTCCATACTATGTCTATGCCATGTGTACCACAAATAATTCCGAGTATAGCTCTTGCTGTATTTGGCGAAATAAAACGATTCGGATTCTGACTATGGATGGTCAATGAGCTGAAAATAATTCCAAGGTGATGCATATTTTATGGTAATTTTATGCAAATGCATGTCGTTTGAAAATGGACTAATCAAATTCTTTATGCAGCTAAAATAAAGCTGCTGCATTTACATCAACTTAGTTAATTGCATCTCATTGACCATCCATAAAATTGTTTTCTTGTTACAGTAGTATAAATGGAATCTACTATTAGCATAACAAGTCTGCATGAATACATATTCAAAAATAATTTATTTTTCCAAAGACGGTACGCTTCATTGATATAAGTAACACAAGGTCTCCGCCATCGAACATTTGGTAATATCAGCAAACAATAACATTATACACAAAGGAAGAAACTTCTAACACCACAGATGTCACATGTCAACTAAAATGCAGTGAAATGGGAAAGACTGCTCCCTACTGGACACATAATGAATAGCAAGAACTGATACCTTGTCTGAAAAATAGAAATGAACTGGCTATGTTTACCAGTTCTGTGCTTTGAAGTAGAGATGCGAACCTGAAGAGGTTTTCATTGACCCTACAAATGAATGCAACACAGTGTAGCTATTAAGAAAAACACATAACTTTTCTGTTTTTTTTTTTTACTCCAGATCATTACTGTTCACCCCTGTTAAAACAGAAATTTGCCTTCTTAAAACAGAAGGTATTTGTGATTATTCAGGTTGGAGTGAGCATATAAGGTGTCCCACAATTCATCACGGAGAAGCTGACAACTCACTTTATTCCAGTGGATCTGGAGGTGTGTTGGCTTTCAGGGACAACATAAGGACTATTTGCAAATTCAGCAGTGATGCATTGTGGGACACCTAATATATTTATTATTTTTATTTATTGTACTTATAAAGCGCCAACATACACACAGCACTGGTCATTAGTTAAGGTTACAGACAATATTTAGGAGTGACATACAGCAATAAGACAATACAGGAATACATGCAAACCAGATCACACAGCACATTATGAGTACCAGGTAATGCTTAGTCAGTCACTGGATGGGAGCATGGAGATTAGGAAAGTCAAGTTCACCCAAGATTTCACTCATATCCATAGGATGGGTGGACTGTAATGAAGGTGCGTGAACAGGTAGGAGACACAAGGAGGAGGACCCTGCCGAAGGCTTACAATATAGTGGGAGAGGATATACTCATTTCAACCTGAATAATCACGAACACCTTCTGTTTTAAGAAGGTACATTTCTGTTTTACATACAGTTTTTAGTAAGAGGTCTTTTTTTAGCCCCATACACACTCCTAGGAGATCTGGTTCACCATGTGTTTGCTGACCAATCTGTAAAAAAAAAGGTTGAGCTAAGTGCATTAAACTTGGATTTCATCTTTATGATCAACAAATGGGTACAAAAGTTCTGTGTAGGACCATCCACAGACATGAGGGGGTGGCCAAGGCACACTGTGAGCTCAAGGATGTCAAAAGTAACCCTCCCCCCCCCCATATCCACAAATGCTCTGATGACGGGCATTTTCTTTTATATTTATGTAGCCTGCAGGCTGGTGATAGAAGCATAACAACATGGCGGAGGTTATGTTTTTCTTTTAAAAATGTTACATTCAGAGAAGAGTGCAATGCATCTGAGCCTGACTGATCTACCACTTTTCTTCAAGTTCTGGTGTACAATTACTAATAGTAATGACACGTAAAATAATTTTAATGATTTGCTAATAAAAAGTATACCTAGGATTACATTATTTTATTTGTATTGGCCTAGAAGACAACTTAAAGAGTCTGAAGCCAAAATAATTTCCTCTTTTTATCTAGTAATACTCTTAAGCATTAAGACCACAGCTGTTTCGCTGCATACCCGCAGCAGAACGATGTATTTATGACCCGAAATCCCCAGGGCAAAATTCTGCTGATCAGATTCCTCTTCCTGGTAGAGGCTGCCTCAAATGCAGTAAATCTCCGCTGATCTCCACCCTTACCCGCCCCTCAGTCGTCTTTCACTGAGAGGGGTGGGGAGAGGCAGAGATCGGCGGAGATTGACTGCACTGGAGGCAGAGCTACAGTGCAAAGCTCTGCCTCCCATGGGCAACAAAATATATGACCTGAAAAGTCGTAGAATTTTGTCCTGGTATTTCGGGGTATAAATACATTGTTCTGTCGCAAGGATGCGGCGAAACAGCTGTGGTCTTAATGCTTAAGAGTACTACAAGATAAAAAGAGGAAATTACTTTGGCTTCAGACTCTCTTTAAAGGACCTCTTTCACGAAAATCTTAAAATTTTAAATACATGTAAACATATACAAATATGAAGTATGTTTCTTCCAGAGTAAAAGGAGCCATAAATTATTTTCTCCTATGTTGCTGTCACTTACAGTGAGTAGAAGAAATCTGACATTACTGACAGATTTTGGACTAGCCCATCTTCTTATGGGGGGGTTCTCAGGGTTTTCTTTATTTTTAAAAGCACTTAGTGAATGGCAGCTGCTCCGTCCAACTGCCAAAAAAGTGTGCAGCGAGCAGGGATGCTGGCCACATCTTTGTATAAATCTTTTTCAGGGAAGTCTTTATTAAGAATAAAGGCCATGCTGAGAATCCCCTATGGAGAGATGGACTTGCCCAAAATCTGTCGGTAATGTCAGATTTCTAATACTTACTGTAAGTGACAGCAACATAGGAGATAAGTAATTTAATCGTATGTGTTTTAAATTTTAAGATTTTTCCGACAGTTCCTCTTTAAGTAATATAAAATGTTTTGAAAGAAATCACCCCACTTTCCAGCAGATACTTACCTGTGGCTCATATTTTTCTACTGTTGCTAAGTGAGATGAACTGTCATATCCACCAACTGCATAAAGATTACCATCTAAAAAGACACAGAAACAGAAGACACATATATGTTCAGATATGCTGCAGGGCATACACCAAATCTTCTAAATCTTCTACATTTAAAAGGTTATAGTACAGAGGGGCAAGACTGACCTAGTGTTGCCACACGGACATATCTTCGCCTGGTGCTCATGGCAGCTATGGAAGTCCATGTTCCTGTGAGAGGGTCATACCTCTCTGCACTGCAATGACACTACACAGTTAGTTTAAAAGCATAACCCCACTTAATGCAAACCTGAAGTGAAAAAAAAACAACTTATGATATAATTAATTGTATTTGTAGTACAGATAATTAATACAAAATTAGAAGCAAAGAGAAGAGTCTAATTTTTAAATTTTGTTATGTATCTTTTTTTTTTTTTTTTTTTTTTTTTTTTTTTTTTTGATATTTCATCATTCTGTCACATTTCTAATTATAAAACCACAGTCTATATTGTTAGCTGAAAAACAAAGCAAAATAATGACACTTTGAACATTCCTGCAGTAAAATTTCATCTAAAGCTGTCTCTCACTGTTTATTGGCTTTCTAAGTGCTTCAGAAAACAGGACTGCAAAAAAAAAAATAAAAATAAATAAATAATAATAATAATACGCACACACGCAAATCCGCTTTCTAGAGTCAAGGCTGGTTAAAAACTTGTTGGGTCTCCACTGTTGTCTGTTGCGGACATTCACTGACTGACTATCTGTTCCACTCACAGGAATCACAACTCTGCTACTGCCTACTGAGTGCGCTCTAGTGGATGCCTCACAAGCGCTTTGAGTCCGACAGAAGAAAAGCGCTATACAAAAAAAGTAAATTAAAAATAAAAAGTCTTGTTTTTTTTCTGGAGTTCCATGGTGGCCAAACCCACCATGTAATTATCTGATTTTCATTGCTTAATCCAGGCTTTCTCAACCAGGGTTCCCCTGGAACCCCAGGGTTCCTTGAGGACTCTGCAGGGGTTCCTTGGCATTTTCCCCCATCGTGGAGGAAGTATAATAGAGCACATTATAATAGGGAGTACGATAAAAATAAGCACTAAATTGGGAGTCAGAATAATAATGAGCACAGTATAATGAGTGGCAGTGTAATAGGAGTAAGGGAAATTAATAGCCTCCCCTACTTTTAAAGACCATGCCTCCGGAAAAATAAATGCAGGGGTTCCTCGAGACTAAAAAATTGTTTGCAGGGGTTCCTTGAGATCCAAAAGATATTTGCAGGGTTCCTCCAGGGTAAAAAGGTTGAGAAAGGCTGGCTTAATGGTTTATGGTAATACAATAGGAAGTTCATCTCAAGAGGTCTCAGTACTGAGATTTACTTACCTGGTGTCCAAGTAAGCCAACATTTGTTGGAATAGGGAGCCACTATTTCCATTTTGCTGAGATACAGAATTATTTGTGTATGATGTAATCAATGTTAGAGGCTGTTCCATACTTATCTGATATGAGGCTGATGATCTTAAATTGGGATAACTGGTAGTAGTTCTTTGAATTTGTCTTATGCTGGGGATACACGGTACGTTTCTGTACCGTGTATCGACCAGCTGATCCGGCCAGCTGATAATATTCAGCTGGCCCGATCATGCCGCTCGACCGGCGCCCGCTCGATTCCCACCGGCGGACAATGGCAGGGAATCGAGCGGCTGATAAGGATCGCCGGCAGGGAATCGAGCGGGAATCGATCCGTGCGGACGAGCGGGGACGCGGCTGGAGTTGATCCGGCGGCTAAGCGGCCGCCGGATCGACCAGTCTATGCCCAGCATTAAAGTAAATGTGGATAGCTTCATTTGTTTGCGAGTATCAGGACAACCAATAACATAAAACAGAGATTATTCAGAAAGTCATGTTTGATCCTGCACTTCCCTGCTATATCTGTATTTTGAGAATATAGAGGACCCCACCCTGATGTACGCAAACAAAGCCTCAAGACCTGGAAGAAACAGTGGAGATGCGGAATAACCATGCCCGACTCCATCTGAGATGAAAGGCTGGATAAAATGCTATTGGTTTTTATCTGAATTCAATGAATTCCAGGACCACAATTTGTATCCTTTGCCAAATATGATCAACATTTCCTCAAACTGGTAGTCCCATGTAACCCTACCAAATCCTTCTCTGTACTTACTGACATAAAGGAGGCCTCACGCTTATGAGTTCTCATTCTGGTTATGTAAGAGTAGTGATTTAAAAGTGTTGTGCTCTTATCTTTTTCAAAAACAACTTGGTTTAGATCAGGGGGGTGTTCAAAGTCCGGCCCGCTGGCCATCTGCGGCACACCAAACCTTTTATAGTGGCCCCCAAAGCACTTCTGATTTTTTAACTGCATGCAGCCCGCAGGCAGGCTGTTGCTGTGGCGCCACATCACTTGGTGTCATGGAACACTCTCTCACTAAAAGTCCCTGCTATGTCTCTCCTCCCTCCTCTCTCCCATAGTGTTGATGCCCGGAGGAATCTAAACCATGCAGACTCTGGCGGCCATTTTTTGTAGTCCGATAGAAAATGCTATTGGACTATGGGAGAGCGGAGGGCGAAAACCAAGCAGCTATTTCAGATGAAAGAGCAACGGCATTCTGGACAAGTGATGCGGCTCGCCAGCCACATCATTAGCCTGCAAAGCCCATGCATGGTGAGGAGTAGGAAGTTACAGAACTTCCGACTTGGTGAGTGAAGGAGACAATAAAGAGGGAGGCCACTATAGCAGCAGCCACCACTGTGCCTGAAGCAGCCAACAATTAGCAGGGCCACTGTGCCAGCAGCACTAACGGTCACATAATAGCAACTGCCACTGTACCAGCAGCAGCCACTGGTTTCAACCGCCGTTGTGCCAGCAGCAGTAACAGTCACTGAATAGCAGCTGCCACTGTGTAAGCAGCAGCGTCTCAAAGAGATCTGAACATTTGGCAAGAAGGGCAATCAGCAAAAAATGTGTTTAATTTTGCTAGTTTGTCTCCCTAGCAGTCTCAAGAACATGGATATGGCTCTCGTTCTAAAAAGTTTAGACACCCCTGGTTTAGATAAACTAGCAAATATTTGTGAGGAAGGAATGCAAAGATCCCTGCTAAATAATAATTGCGTCACCACCAACTTGGTCGAGAATCTTAAGGGAATCCAGCGTGTGTACAGCGGCAGCAAATAGGATTTGCATTTGATTTGGCCACATCCCTTTGCACCTCCCTTTCCCCTATTTTTGGTCTGCGTTAGAGGTTTTCATTGCACCTCACTGCTATGCTAATGAAAGTCTATGGGTGCTTTTATATAGCATGCGGTATGACGGAAGTACCCTAACACGAGCGCAAGCCTACATTACCGTGCGGCTGACCGGAAGTCATGGAAGTCTATGGCGACGTGTGTGTTTTTAAACAACCAGCCACAGTTTTAAGCATTGCGGATGCGTATTTTAGCAATACACTTCCACGCACGTCATCGATTGGCCAACTGGAAGTAAGAGTCACTTTCAGCTTAGCCGGCTGCAAGACTGGGATTACCACATGCTAACTCAGTCATCCCTGAAGGCCTTTTTTTTGGGTGGCCTCCAGGCTGCACCGTTAGCGCCAATCTGCAGTCTGAAACCAGCCTAAAGGTCTGGCATGACAGATCTTTAGTGATCCCTGACGAGCAATGATTGCATTGTTCTCCCCACTCACCTGCGGTAAACTACTTTATCGTACACCGCTCGTTATCGCTTTGCCTCCCTCCTTAGCATCAGACATGTTAACCTGAAGGCTAGAGATGCATCTGTACAGTGTCTGCACTGTCACCCAAGAGTTCTCATCTTTAAGCTTTAGCATGGCTGTTGATGTTAGAGACTGTACTCTATTAGATACCCAGTCACAAATCACTGATCATTATGTTAAAAAATGATCAAAACTGAACTAATGAGAAATCAGAGTACCTGTTTAAGCAAGAAGCACCATCATATCCACCCGCAGCATACAGCAGACCGTGCAGTACAGCAACACCAAGACAACTACGCCGGGTTCCCATAGAAACTTCTGGTTGCCAGGTGTTTGTTACTGGGTCATAAGACTCCACTGTAGCAAGATCAGAGGTTCCATCATATCTGTTAACAAGACATAGTAGTGTTACTAACAGCTAGTTTGGCAGAAAGTCATCATTTTGGATATCTGCTTCCAATATAAAATGCCAAGTGTTCTCACCCGCCTACAGCATACAATTTATTTCCAATAGCTGCAACACCCACTCTGGCTCTTCTTGTAGACATGGAAGCCACCATGTGCCACCGGTCAGTACGAGTATCATATGCTTCACAGTCACCATGTATGGCGAACAGACTCCCACCACCTGAAGAAACAGGGTTGCATTACTAACAGAGACAGATAGACATCTGGCACAGGCTCCACAACTTACTGTACTTTTCCTATCCAAAACTAAAATGGATTTCTGGAGTTCCACTTCAAGTTGTAGTTTTTGGGTATAAAAACAATGGCCGAAAGTAGGGATGGTGAATAAGATGCAAATGAGAATTTTGGGAGTTTCTATGCAAATATATGCTTCTTGGAAATGGTCCAATCAAATGCAGCAGTTTAACTTCTCAATGGCCCTCCCTAGCCAAGAGGCTATAGCTGCATTCCAGGTTTCATGCATAGGAGTTTTTCTTGGGCCACTTTACTTGTACATGAAGAAAAGCTATTAACTCTAGCAAGGGTAAAGCAATATGATCCTTACCAACTGCAAAGAGCACAGTACTGGCACCCTCGCAGCGCCTCGGCCGTGTCCGGCTATTACTTAAGACCCCTCGTTGTTCTGGCATCAGGTGGTATTTAAGGGCTTCAATCAACAGGTCTTTACATTCTGAGTGATGTCGCACAAGGAGCTCGGTGTCCACACTGCTCATTAGGAAATCCCTACTCAGCAAGGGGAGCCGCACACACTTCATTAGCTGTCAGCAAAAACACATCCGTAATAAAACCGTTAATGGAAATGACATACTTCACACATGCCTGCAATTGATGTTATGAATGTTATAACTGTTTTGTGCACACATGTAAATAGGTCTTTTATTTACATCTATACATACAGTAGTTAAGTTTCTTCTCTTTCCAATAGCATTTTTAAAATGTTTCACTTAATCTGATGGTCCACTCAGCCCTGTTCTGTTATGAGAATATCAAGAACAATTAAAAGAGTATCAAATGACAATTCTTCTATGAGATAAATAAGCACTTTCCAAGTGGAAGACACAAATCCTTAAGGTTTTCAACCTACCCAATCACATTAGCATTCACCTTTGCCCACCCACAGAAACATGTTAAAACACCGTTTTGTCTCTGTGTTTTCTGTGCAGTATGTTATTTGCCTAGATACAGGGGCATAACAATAGGGGCTGCAAGGGATGCAGTTGCAAGGGGGGCCCTCCGCCCAGGGCAGTTTTGGGGGGGGGGGGGGCAGGAGCTAGGAGGGGACGCAGCACATGAGGGGGGAGCGATGCCCACACACAGCAGTGGGGGACCACTCCCCCCCTCCCTCACCTTGGGCTCCCGTCAGCGCTTCCTCCTTCGGCATTAATTAGTGGCAGCATGGAAAAGGGATTCCTCTCTGTATCAGCGCCCAACAATGATACTTCCTGTTTATCAGGATGTACCATCAGGCGCCTCATTCAGAGAAGATCGGGCCTCCGGCATGGAACGCGGAAGTCTGCGTTCCCTTTATCATGCTGCTGCTAATTAATGCCGGAGGAAGCGTTGACGGGGGGTGGGGGGGTGGGGAGTGTGCCCCCCCCAGCCGCTGTGTGTGGGCATCGCTCCCCCCCCCCCAGACACTGCATCCCCTCCTCTCTATACTGTGGGAACCCATGCCTAGCTAGGCTGAGGGCACCTATATCTACCTATACTGTGGGCACCCATGCCTGGCTATACTGTGGGCACCCATGCCTGGCTATACTGTAGGCACCCATTTGTTTTACAGGACATGTGCAGACCTTATTCACGTATGCCTAGTCTGGATGGATTTGTCCACAGCTGAAGTGTAGAATACATGGGACCCTGCACTGGAACAAGTAGGCTGCAGGAGGATTTGTGAAACCTCTGGGCTGTCCCAAGACTTTCCACTACTGATGTAAGTATCTAACTTTTTAACTTTTTTTCACTTCAGATGTACTTTAACTGCCAACTTTTTTAATGATTTTCACTACCGTATAATTCTATGCTTTTGGCATTTTTTTATACGGTATTTTTGGTCATACGACAACACCCCTCTTGAAAAGCAGAAAACATGCCTAGTTGGATGGGACATATAGTTGCTTATATACTCTCTACAGGAGAGGTGCCCACACTTTTTCGGCTTGTGAGCTACTTTTAAAAATTAGCAAGTCAAAGTGATCTACCTATGAATAATTTTAGGAGCACACTTGTATGTACAGAATGGAAAATATAGTGGGGTCGAGGTCTACCATGAAGGCCTTTGCAATCTACCGGTAGATCGCGATCTACCTAATGAGCACCCCTGCGCTACAGCAAACATGTACAAAACGTTTCAACAGCATAAACAGAGACTTTTGCCCTTTTCATTAATTGTTTCTACTGTATAGCCATATAACACTTTTGCCATTTACAATCTAATATTTGCCTTACTCTAGGGACATGCTGTCTTCTCCCATCAACATCATGCTTGACCCAGTTTAGGACAGCCCTGTACACCTCTTCTTCTGATGGGACATTCAGGCTGTCACTAGAGATGAGGTCCAGCACCTGCAGGATACATACACAGACTTTATATTTGGTTTTCCTCTGCACCATTGTTTATAAAGTAGGTTGGCTCAGAGCCACATGATCTCTGCTCAATGCCACAAAAGACTAACATTTTGGCACACCTGATTATAGCAGCGCTTGTTCAATTTTCTTGGATCAGGAAACTCAGGTCAGTTTAGAAGAAGAGCAATGAGAAGGTTAGAGGTTAGGATTGTCTAGTGTCATCAGTAAGATAAGAGTTAGCCAGTTGATTTGGGATATATTTGTACTAGCAATAGTTTAGCTAAAAGGTTAGAGTTTGACATCTTTTAAAATAATCAAGTCAAGGTTATTACATAGGCTGGAGTAATTTATTAAGTTTCAGTCAGTGAAAGGGTTAGGGTGAGGAACAAAAAGGCTACAGATAGGTATAAATAAGGGCGGTTACTATTGGACATTGCTTAAAATGACCACGATCACGAAAAAAGTGTTCCATTTAAAACATGTGTAGACATAAGTTCAAGAAGTACATTTCTCCCAGATTAAAAAAAAAAGCACTATAAATATCTACATACACATACTTTATTTACTGCACTGTTCTGATGTGATGCACTTCCCTGTCCTCCGAGTGGTGCAGAGGGCCTTGTGGAAGTCTAGGAGCCGCCTGGCATGCCAAGCTGTTCCCTCACACGCAGGTCAAGGTAATATGACATGTAACATGTGAGAGCACAGCCTGGCACACAGGTCCCTCACAAGTAAGGGGCAGAATACACTGTTTTATAGGGACAATAGGGCTTGCTGGCTACAAGCCAAAATGGAAATGGAATTTCCAAAAACATACATTTACAAAGTATCTTCTACGGCACTGACAAAACTTAGATTGAACTAAAAGTATTGTTTTCTCTCAAGCCCAGGTATACTTTTTATTTATTTTTACATTAAAATGAACTATGATGCCACAAGTAATAGTAGTGCAAGCTCCAAATACATACAATTATGAAAGTTTACTAGATACAGTGCTGAAAAAAAAACGCTCTCACAAATCATTTTGACCCCTTCAACAACCCCAACCAAAATAAGCTTAATAGTTTAAAAATTAAGTCATTTTACCATTTCATCTTGATATCTAAGTAGCAACATCAGACATTTTGCTGCATGTGAGGCACATGTGAAAGTTCCTAATATCAGGACTTACTTTGCTGAATATTAATATTATTATTATTAAGAATTGCTGGCAAGATCACAGTTAAACCGTATAAGAAAATATCTTGGATTGGAATATAATACCAGCTGAATATCGGAAATATCGTACAGCAATGTGACAAAACAACAGCTTGACAGATCCTCTGCCAGCCTGCAGGAAACGGAACAAATAATCATTAAATGTGTGTAGAAGAAACACAGTGGGAATTGATCCATTCAGACTACAGCAATGAGCGACCCTTGACGACAGTGCTCTGCCAGCTTCCCGTATTGGAGTTCCCTTGAATTTCCAATTGTCGGCTGTTGCTAGGAGATGTGGTGAAGATGCAGGGGAACCTAGGATGCGATGTGCGTATGTATTTACGAGGGGGCTACAAAACGTGGTACACAGTGTGTGGGAATATGTAGGATAAAACAATTTAGTAACTCACGCTCTATAAATACTGAAGGATTAGGAATACTCCCTGAATATGAAGAATAGGTGGCACATTGTGGGCAATACTCTTCTGAGGTAATCATTTGTAGTCATCTTGTGGCGTTTCAGTTGTCATGGCTTTATTTAGCAATGTGTAAATCAACAGAAATAAACTGACTCTTGGAGTCTGAGGCACCAAACTTTTTAGCACAAATAACGACGTTTTTATTCCATTTATAAAGGATTTTTATGGTTTTGTTTTTGTTCCCTCGTCATTCTTTAACAATGAAAAGACATAAGCAAAGTTTGGAGTTAGTTAGCAGCTTACTATAAGCATAAATTAAACGTATAAGTGAAAATTCTGTATATCTTATATTATATTGAATATACTAGACAAGACAAGACAAGACAAAGAACATTTATATTGCGCTTTTCTCCTTGCGGACTCAAAGCGCCAGAGCAGAGCAGCAGCCACTAGGGCACGCTCTATTGGCAGTAGCAGTGTAAGGGAGACTTGCCAAAGGTCTCCTACTGAATTAGTGCTGGCTTACTGAACAGGCAGAGCCGAGATTCGAACCCTGGTCTCCTGTGTCAGAGGCAGAGCCCTTAACCATTACACCATCAGCCACTACTAAGTGTTTCATGAAAGCTTTCATCTAATCTTGCATGTCTGGCTTCCTGTACACAACAGATATTCAAGTATTACAGACAGAGGGGCCGAGGCTCTAAAACGGAGGGGTGACATAACCCATTACCTCCACTACACAAGCTCCTAATTCACAGCAGAGGGGACATTGCCCCCCAAAAAACTGAAAGGCTGCATGGCACGCCTTCCATTTCTGGAGCCCTGTTTCCACCATTGATGGGCGTAACTGCTGTACAGGTAAATCTCTGTGCCCGGCGGAGTGCCTGATCATGCAAACAGGGATTAATGGTGTGATCAAATCGCCAATTTAGAGTAAAGAAATAAGCAACCACACTCAATGCATATAGAGGGCTCCTGAAACCCCATACACAATGACCTCAGTGTGAAAAGGTAGCCATCAAAAAAACAACAACAAACAAACACACACACATTTTAAAGTCTCTGAGATTTCTGGGACCCCCATCCTCATTAGCATCCTTAAATGCAACATGGCCCCTGTCTTGATGATATACAGTAGCAAGAACAAGTATGTGAACCCTTTGGAATTATATGGATTTCTGCACAAATTGGTCATAAAATGTGATCTGATCTACATCTAAGTCACAACAATAGACAATCACAGTCTGCTTAAACTAATACCACACAAATAAGTAAATGTTTCCATGTTTTTATTGAACACACCATGTAAACATTCACAGTGCAGGAGGAAAAAGTACGTGAACCCTTGTATTTAATAGCTGGTTGAACCTCCTTTGGCAGCAATAACTTTAACCAAATGTTTCCTGTAGTTGCAGATCTGATGTGCACAACTTGAAACAAAAAGAAAAACCGAGAGCCCAATATAGTGCAGTAAGTCTAGCAATTGTTGGCAAAATAATTAACAGATGTGGATATACTCACAAACACGGGTTACCACATAGGCAACCACTTGAAATGCAGGTGGGGAGCATTAGAACCTGACCCCACTCAGGTTTAAAGTGAACCTAAAGTCCCCCCAAAAAAACGAGATGAACTCACCTGGGGCTTCCCTCAGCCCCCAGCAGACGATCGGTGCCCTCGCAGCTCCGCTCCGATGCCTCTGGACCCGCCGGCGAGCACTTCCGGTTTGGCCGTCACCGGCCGACAGGCATGGGAACGCGAGTGATTGTTCGCGTTCCCAGCCTGTATATCGCCCCCTATGCTGCTATTGCGACCTCCTGGCCGCAATAGCAGCATAGGGGGCGATATACAGGCTGGGAACGCGAACAATCACTCGCGTTCCCATGCCTGTCGGCCGGTGACGGCCAAACCGGAAGTGCTCGCCGGCGGGTCCAGAGGCATCGGAGCGGAGCTGCGAGGGCACCGATCGTCTGCTGGGGGCTGAGGGAAGCCCCAGGTGAGTTCATCTCGTTTTTTTGGGGGGGACTTTAGGTTCACTTTAAGAAGTCGCTCTCTGTAGATAGAAAGAAGGGGAGAGTCCCCTCCACCCAAGGTAGACTATATACTGTGAAAATTTGAACAAAGGCGCCAGGCAGGTTAAAATGATCTAAAAACAACTAAAAAGGAGGAGTACAGGTGGACTTACCCCCTGAAATTATGGCAATGCGCCTCTATTGGACCTTTTTGAGCTAGCACTCCTTGCCTGATGAAGCGGGTTATACCTGCGAAACGCGTTAAGTGCCAAAATAAATTATTTGCGATTTGAACAATCTCGATTGTCCATCATTTCAGGAGGTAAGTCCACCTGTACTCCTCCTTTTTAGTTGTTTTTAGATCATTTTAACCTGCCTGGCGCCTCTGTTCTGATGTGCACAACGGTCAGGAGTAATTCTTGACCATTCCGCTTTACGGAACTGTTTGAGCTCAGCAATATTCTTGGAATGTCCGGTGTAAATCTCTTTCTGGAGGTCATGCCACAGCATCTCAATCGAGCTGAGGTCAGGACTCTGACTGGGCCACTCCAGAAGGGATATTTTCTTCTGTTTAAGCCATCCTGTTGATTTACTTCTATGCTTTGAGTCGTTGTCCTGTTGCAACACCAATCTTCTGCTGAGCTTCAGCTGGTGGACAGATGGCCTTAAAGAGGAACTCCAGTGAAAATAATGTAATGAAAAGTGCTTCATTTTTACAATAATTATGTATAAATGATTTATGGAGTGTTTGCACATTGTAAAATCTTTCCTCTCCCCGATTTACATTCTGACATTTATCACATGATGACATTTTTACTGCTGGCAAGTGATGTCAGTGACAGGACATGCTGCTTGCTTTTTTTTGGTAGTTGGAAACAGCTGTAAACAGTAAAACAGCTGTTATTTCCCACAATGCAATGAAGTTCACAGACCGGAAACTGCCAGGACAATGGTCCTCACAGTTTCCTGTGGGAGGGGTTTCACCACAATATTAGCCATACAGAGCCCCCTGATTATCGGTTTGTGAAAAGGAAAAGATTTCTCATGTAACAGGGGGTATCAGCTACTGATTGGGATGAAGTTCAATTCTTGGTCACGGTTTCTCTTTAAGTTCTCCTGTAAAATGTATTGATAAACGTTGGAATTCATTTTTCTTCGATGATAAAAATCCGTCCAGGCCCTGACACAGCAAAGCAGCCCCAAACCATGATGCCCCCACCACCATACTGCACAGCTGGGATGAAGTTTTGATGTTGGGGGTGCTGTGCCTCTTTCTCTACACATAGGGCTTGATTCACAAAGCGGTGCTAACCTACTTAGCAGGTCTAAAGTCTTTAGACGTGCTAACCAGGGAGCTAAGTAGGTTAGCACCGGATTTCTCAATTGAGAGAACCGGTGCTAACCTACTTAGCACCCTGGTTAGTGTGCCTAAAGACTTTAGACGTGCTAAGTAGGTTAGCACCGCTTTGTGAATCAAGCCCATAGTGTGTGTTTCTTCTAAACAACTCAACTCTGGTTTCATCTCTCCACAGAATATTTTGCCAGTACTGCTGTGGAACATCCAGGTGCTCTTTTGCAAGCTTTAAAAATGCAGCATTTTTTAGGGGACAGCAGTGGCTTCATCTGTGGTATCATCCCATGAACTCCATTCTTGTTTAGTGTTTTACGTATAATAGATTCGCTAACATGGATGTTAGCATATGCCAGATACTTTTGTAAGTCTTTAGCTGACACTCTGGGATTCTTCTTCACCTCACTGAGCATTCTGCGCTGTGCTCTTGCAGTCACCTTTACAGGACAGCCACTCCTAGGGAGAATAGCAGTAGTACTGAACTTTCTCCATTTATGGACAATTTATCTTACCATGAACTGCTGAACTGCAAGGCTTTTGAAGATACTTTTGTAACCCTTTCCCGCTTTATGCAAGTCAACAATTCGTAATCGTTGGTCTTCTGAGAGCTCTTTTGTGCGAGGCATCATTCACATCAGGCAATGCTTCTTGGGAAACGCAAAACCAAAACTGGTGTGTTTTTTTATTCAGTAGGGCAGCTGTAGCCAACACCTCCAATTTCCTTTCATTGATTGGACTCGTTCGCACGCGGAATCAGACGTGTGTACGGACTATCGTTCGCGTGATAAGACTGGTTTCCAGCCGGGCGGATCGCTGGAAACCAGTCTTATCACCCGAACGATAGTCTGTACACACGTCGGATTTGACGTGCGAACGACGGAACGTTCAAACGACGGGTCGTTCGCAAAAATCCGACGTGTGTATGGGCCTTTAGAGTTCACATACTTTTTCCACCTGCACGGGGAATGTTTACACGGTGTGTTCAATAAAAACATGGAAACATTTAATTATTTGTGTGGTATTTGTTTAAGCAAACTGTGATGGTCCATTGTTGCGAGTTAGATAAAGATCAGATCACATTTTATGACCAATTTGTGCAGAAATCCATATAATTCCAAAGGGTTCACATACTTTTTATTGCTTCTCTAAGTATTCTCTGTGTTGCTTAGTCATTCTGTTGCTTGAAGAGTCTCCAGAAGATGCCCATCCTTTTAGAGCTTTTCTGCTTAACGGCTTGCCAATGATTTCTGTTCTGTTTAGAGACTCAACCATGTCTCTGTGCCACATTTCCCCACCCTGTTCATAAATATAGGAGGCATTAGCGGGCAGGTTATTAGTTGAGCAAAATATCTTGAAGAAGACAGCCCTCCTACAGATACTCTACAAGCAACTGGAATGCTGCAAGAAAAATGGAGAGACAGTTCATCTTAACAAGACATGAGCCATACTGCGGCAAAGGCTGCTGAAGGGGTCCAGAAGAAGAATGCCATATATTTCAGAATTAAATATTACAACACTATGCACAACTTTGATCTAATTTGTATGAGGACTCTGTAGATCCCTATACACCTTTAGCCAGAGTGGAAGTGCTTATCTGGACACTCTAAACCCCCACTCCTGTAAACAGGCACAGAGATTTTCTGGGATGGTTGGTGGTGGAGAAGCATACCTCGACAGCTTTTCACAGAGATGAACACATTCTACATCATGACAGCTTTTACGTGATGTGGTACATGAACACTGATAAGGTCGCTGGACATACTAAGCGGTGCTTTACCATAAATAATATGCACCCATGGAGTATGTATTGTATAGGCACTAGTTTGCTAGGGCATCGTTTTATGGCTTTGCACTAATATTAGTAATGTTCAACTACCATTATTATCCTATGTGGCCGAACCTTGACACTGTGAGAGATGAATACTATCTTTCAGCTATACATCAGCCAGACACCTACTCTCACACTAACCTTTCCACCACCAATCCTACAAACACTAACCCTCCTACCAATCCTCGTAACACTAACCCTCCTACCAATCCTCGTAACACTAATCCTCCTACCAATCCTCCTAACACTAACCCTCCTACCAATCCTCCTAACACTAACCCTCCTACCAATCCTCCTAACACTAACCCTCCTACCAATCCTCGTAACACTAACCCTCCTACCAATCCTCGTAACACTAATCCTCCTACCAATCCTCCTAACACTAACCCTCCTACCAATCCTCCTAACACTAACCCTCCTACCAATCCTCGTAACACTAGTCCTCCTACCAATCCTCCTAACACTAACCCTCCAACCAATCCTCCTAATACTAACCCTCCAACAAATCCTCCTAACACTAACCCTCCAACAAATCCTCCTAACACTAACCCTCCAACCAATCCTCCTAATGCTGGGTACACACTGAGATTTTCTGGCCGATTTACTGTCAGATCGATTATTTCCAACATGTTCGATTTGCTTTCCGATCGATTTCTGAGCATTTTACGATCGATTTCCTATTTAAATTAACGGAAATCATGTTGGAAATAATTGATCTGACAGTAAATCGGCAAGAAAATCTAATAGTGTGTACCCAGCATAACACTAAGCCTCCAACCAATCCTCCTAACACTAAGCCTCCAACCAATCCTCCTAACACTAACTCTGCTACCAATCCTCCTAAAACTAACCCTCCTACCACTAACCCTCCTACCAATCCTCCAACACTAACCAACTATCAACACTCCTAAAAAAAGCCTTCCTACTGATCCCACAACACTAACCTAACCTGCACTATACCGGAGTTCTGGCTTTGCTGCAGCTGGTATGTATGTATGTATGTATGTATGTATGTATGTATGTATGTATGTATGCTGGATCTGGTATGTAGAAGCTGAATACTGGCTCTCAGCTATGACTAAGCCACGCCATGGGGCCTAAAGCTGCTAATTTAGCATTATAGTTTATGCTGGGCACCCGATAGATCGGTGGTGCCCAATTCAACTGATCCAGCAAGCATGACCTCAGTAAAAAGTTTGGCAAGGTTAGTGATACAATGCAAATTGAGGGCCTTACATTCTCCATCAGAAACTCTTTTTCTAAAGATCTGGTAGTATCAGATTTCCGGTGTTTTCTGACTGAATTCTGGGCACTAATAAACCAGAAGGGCCCTTTTATGCTTAATGCGTTTTAACGCAGTCCGTTGCGTGACATTTTTGCATATGCATAAAAGCATGCAACATGCTTTTTTTGCGGATACCAAAAGCTTTTTCCACAATGCACTGCCATGAAAAGTTAAACACATTAAAACACAACGGAACACATTAAAACGCATTATGTGTAAAAGGGCCCTAACTACTTGCACGCCTCTGCCCTATTGCCCCCTATTTTCCGGTTTCTCGGTTCTTTATATACTTTATCTTTTCCATGAAAATATTCAAAAAAGTTTTTATTGGTCAACGGTGCTTGTACACAAATGAGTCCCCTATATACAATTTTCCTAATTAATTGGTTTTAGCTCATATATCATAGTTTGCCAAGAATTTCAATGTTTTGCCTCTATATTAAAAAATGAACAGGTGATCATCTGTATAGACTTTATCTTGGGTTATATTTTTTATTCTGTAAAGCTTGAGCTGTGAGGAGAAGGTGGAGAATGTATATGACATACTTTATGACTGCAGCCATTAGGTTATGAAGTTATGATGGGCAGATCATCTTGTTCTCTGTACATTTATGAGTGACAGGAAAGTGGCTATATTCTGTATATTCCCAAGTGTGACTGTGGGTGGCAAAATAGCATCTCCAAAGTGACCAGGTAGTAGAATGTGCCATGAGGTTTAATGTAGGGAGTATTTGTACACAGTCCAATACTTATTTACAGGAACTCTATCAAACCATGTCTTCTAAAATGACAATGTTCAAATATGTCTAAGTAGCTGTGTAAACATTTTCCTACTTTTCATGTTAAATATCAGAGGCAAAAGCTTTAATTCATTGTGTGTAGATTTTAGCTATGTTTGGAATGTCTCATTTGCAGAGGTATGAATCTGTAAGAATCTCTGCAACCTGACATGCTAAGAACAGTGTAATATTGAAGCAGATTACCTGACAGGCATTTGTTTTCATATATCAGGTTTCACACACACACAATTACAGATGTTTGTTGCACATAAGATACATTTCCTCTGCTCTCTGTGAGAGAAAGCTCTGCCTGTCTCTGACTGCGCTCTCTGCACACGTAGAGTTAATGATGCACTGTGAAGGAAATCCCCCCTCCCCTTATGGCTTAGGGCCTTTTTCCACTAGCCTGCGATTTGCTTCTGAATGCAAATCGCAAGGTACATTAAACTAATGGAAACTGCAGCAGCAATTTCCATTAGTGCGATCCGATTGCGATGCGATTTTGGTCAAAGCGCAATCGTTGTCCTGCCGCGTTTTGTATGCGATTGAGCTGGACTATAATGAGTATAGTAGCTCAATCGCATGGTGGAAATTGAAACGCGATTGGGATCGGAATCGCGATCGCATTTCATAGTGGAAAAGAGCCCTTAGGGCTCTTTTCCACTATGAAATGCGATTGCGATTCCGATCGCGATCGCAATCGCGTTTCAATTTCCACCATGCGATTGATTGAGCTACTATACTCATTATAGTCCAGCTCAATCGCATACAAAATGCGGCAGGACGACGATTGCGCTTTGACCAAAATCGCATCGCAATCGGATCGCACTAATGGAAATTGCTGCTGCAGTTTCCATTAGTTTAATGTACCATGCGATTTGCGATCAGAAGCAAATCGCAAATCGCAGGCTAGTGGAAAAAGGCCCTTAATCTGCCAGCAGAATTTCAGCACACTGCCATCAGAAAAGTGTGAAAGGGATTAGATAACAATAAACAAAGAGATAAGGATTCAGATGTATACACCAACACTTAGCAGCGCTTCCCAAACATTTCCTATCTCAATTGAAAAAAACATATCAATCGATAGTGTCCCTTTAATACTTATTTAATAATATTTGCCCACTTATCCATTAGGCTGTTAAGATGAAGGACATATGGAAAGAACTACATCAAAAATAAGAATTACCTGTTTTAAAGGCAGAAGCATGAACTCTTCAGTCTTTGACACCTCCACAAAGTGCTGCAGAACATACTTGTGTGCAGACTTGAGTAGGTCACTGCAGGAGTGTGTGTCTGCAAAGCCACGTATGCCAAGACAGTTAGAAGGATCCAGCTGGCTGAGCAGGAACTTGCAGCATGCATCCCTTACTCCATTCAACTGTAACAGGCTGGCAGCTGGAAGAAGAGTCTGGTGAGTAGATAACAAGGATGTCAAATGTACAATAAAGGCAGCTATTGCTCTACAGCAGTTAATAGAGTACCACAAGCTGTGGTGTTTCGGTAGTCTAGAAATGAAATATGGCACACCATGCATACTTCCCATTCCAAGTAGTGGGTGTAGCCAATGGAGGGCAGTCCACATGCAATATACAGTCGTGAAGAAATGAGGACACCCTGTGTATTTGTAGTATACATATCTATCTATCTATCTATCTATCTATCTATCTATCTATCTATCTATCTATCTACAAACAGTACAGACCAAGAGCTTGGAAACACCTTCTCATTCAAAGAGTTTTCTTTATTTTCATGACTATGAATATTGTAGATTCACACTGAAGGCATCCAAACTATGAATGAACACATGTGGAAGTATAGTACATAACCAAAAAGTGTGAAACAATTGAAAATGTCATATTCTAGGTTCTTCAAAGTAGCCACCTTTTGCTTTGATTACTGCTTTGCACACTCTTGACATTCTCTTGATGGGCTTCAAGAGGTTGTCACCTAAAATGGTTTTCACTTCACAAGTGTGCCCTGTCAGGTTTAATAAGTGGGATTTCTTGCCTTATAAATGGGGTTGGGACCCCGTTGTGGAAAAGTCAGGTCAATACACAGCTGATAGTCCTACTGAATAGACTGTTAGAATTTGTATTATGGCAAGAAAAAAGCAGCTAAGTAAAGAAAAACGAGTGGCCATCATTACTTTAAGAAATTAAGGTCAGTCAATCCGAAAAATTGGGAAAACTTTTAAAGTGTTCCCAAGTGCAGTCTCAAAAACCATCAGACGCTACAAAGAAACTGGCTCACATGCGGACCGCCCCAGGAAAAGAAGACCAAGAGTCACCTTTGCTGCGGAGGATAAGTTCATCCGAGTCACCAGCCTCAGAAATTGCAGGTTAACAGCAGCTCAGATTAGAGACCAGGTCAATGCCACACAGAGTTCTAGCAGCAGACACATCTCTAGAACAACTGTTAAGAGGAGACTGTGTGAATCAGGCCTTCATGGTAAAATATCTGCTAGGAAACCGCTGCTAAGGACAGGAAACAAGCAGAAGAGACTTGTTTGGGCTAAAGAACACAAGGAATGGACATTAGACCAGTGGAAATCTGTGCTTTGGTCTGATGAGTCAAAATTTAAGATTTCTGGTTCCAACCACTGTGTCTTTGTGCGACGCAGAAAAGGTGAACGGATGGTCTCTACATGCCGGATTCCCACTGTGAAGCATGGAGGAGGAGGTGTGATGGTGTGGGGTGCTTTGCTGTGGACACTGTTGGGGATTTATTCAAAATTCAAGGCATACTGAACCAGCATGGCTACCACAGCATCTTGCAGCGGCATGCTAATCCATCCGGTTTGCGTTTAGTTGGACCATCATTTATTTTTCAACTGGACAATGACCCCAAACACACCCCCAGGCCGTGTAAGGGCTATTTGACCAGGAAGGAGAGTGATGGGGTGCTGCTCCAGATGACCTGGCCTCCACAGTCACCAGACCTGAACCCAATCGAGATGGTTTGGGGTGAGCTGGACCGCAGAGTAAGGGCAAAAGGGCCATAAGTGCTAAGCATCTCTGGGAACTCCTTCAAGACACATCCTCTCCTCTGACCTCCCCACAATCATACTTGGGGACTTCAACATACCCATGGACAGTCCTTACTCCCCTGAAGCCTCTCAACTGCTCTCCCTCACTACTTCCCTTGGCCTCTCCCAACACACCAATTCCCCCACCCACCGCGCTGGCCACACTCTCGACCTGATTCTCTCAAAATCCGCCACCCTCCCCAACCTGGACATCACACCCTTCCCCCTCTCCGACCATCACCTTCTCACTTTCTCCATCTTCCCATCATCCTCCCCCAACCCTCCTCCACCCTCAGGTCGTTGGCAGAGAGATTTGCATAACCTAGACCCAACTGCACTAGCCAACCCCCTCCACTCCCTCTCATCCACCCTCTCTAACGTTACCTGCCCAAACCAAGCCGTGGCCAAATACAACCAGGCCCTTTCAGCAGCCCTAGACATTTCTGCACCCCCCACATTCCGCCCCAGCTGTCCCATCAACCCCCAGCCCTGGCACAATGCACACACTCGCAACCTCCAAAAACAGACACGCACCTACGAACGCAAATGGAGGAAATCCCGCAGCAACTCCGACTTCTTGGCGTACAAGGCCAACCTGCAGCTGTTCTATACCGCATTAACTGATGCTAAACAAAAATACTTTGCTGCCTTGATCGGATCCCAAGCCTCCAACCCTCGGCGCCTCTTCGCCACCTTCAACTCCCTCCTTAACCCCACCACTCCTCCCCCCACCTCCGCCCTCTCAGCCACTGATCTGTCCACCCACTTTACCGACAAAATAGCCAGCATCCGACGGGAAATCTCATGCCTCCACTCCACCACCTCTTCCTCCCCCACCAATACCTATTCCCCACCCCACCCTCCACTCACTGCCTTTACTCCTATCACAGAGGACCAAGTCAGCCGTCTCCTAGCCACTTCTCCTGCCACCTCCAGCCCCCTAGACCCTGTGCCATCCAAATGCCTCCGTCCTCACTTCCCTGTTCTGGCTCCTGTCCTCACCACTCTGTTTAACCTCTCCCTCTCCACGGGTACCTTCCCCTCTGACTTCAAACAGGCCACTGTACTTCCCCTACTTAACCTTCCTGGCGGTAAGCCCGAGCTGAGCTCGGGCTATGCCGCGCAGGAAGATATCTCAGCCCCTGATGGAGCGATTTGCTCCATTTAAAATGCTGTATGCGCAGCTAGCACTTTGCTAGCCGCGCGTACAGCTTGATCGCCGCCGCTCTGCGGCGATCGCCCGTACGCAGCGGCGCAAGAGGCCCCCCCCCCCCGCCAGAGCCCTGCGCTGCCCGGACCAATGAGTTCCGGGCAGCGCTATGGGCTGGATCGGAGGTGTCTGACGTCAGGACGTCGGCTGACGTCCATGACGTCATTCCGATCGTCGCCATGGCGACAGGAGAAGCCAAACAGGGGAGCGCGTTATATACGCGTTCCCCTGTTTGCTATTGATGCCGGCGACGATCGCACTAGAGGGACACATGCGCCCTCTAGTGGTGTTTCATGTAGCTACCACTCTGGTAGCTTTACATGAAACACAAAAAAAAAAATTAAAAAAAAAAGGATTTTTGCCATTTTGGCAAAAAAAATTAACCGCCAGGAGGGTTAAAAAACCCTCACTAGACCCCTCACTTCCATCCAGCTACCGTCCTATCTCCTTACTCCCTTTTGCATCTAAACTCCTAGAGCGTTTAGTCCACCAACGCATGACCCATTACCTTGACTCCAACTCCCTATTTGATCCCCTACAATCAGGATTTCGGCCAGGCCACTCCACCGAGACTGCCCTCACCAAGGTCGTCAATGACCTCACGCTTGCCAAGGCCGAAGAAAAATACACTATCCTTCTCCTCCTAGACCTCTCATCAGCATTCGACACTGTTGATCACTCCCTGCTACTCCAGTCACTGCAATCTGTGGGTATCCAAGACCGTGCCCTAGCATGGTTTTCCTCCTACCTCTCAAATCGCTCCTTCAAGACCTCCTTCAATGGTTCCTCCTCAACCTCCTTCCCACTTTCAGTTGGGGTCCCCCAAGGCTCTGTTCTTGGTCCCCTGCTGTTCTCCATTTACACCGCCTCCATCGGAAAACTCATCTCCTCTCTGGGTTTCAACTATCACCTATATGCAGATGACACCCAGATTTACCTCCATACCACTGACCTCTCCACCACCACCATGGAGAAGGTATCCTCTGGTCTCTCAGCTATTTCATCGTGGATGTCTGCCAGGTTCCTAAAATTAAACCTGGATAAGACTGAGCTCCTAATCTTCCCGCCCCGTGCTGCTTCACCCCCCACTGACCTCTATGTCACTGTCAATGGCACAATCATTCATCCAACCACACAAGCCCGCTGCCTGGGTGTCACCCTAGACTCGGCCCTCTCCTTCACCTCCCACATCCAAACCGTAGCTAGAGCCTGCCATTTCCACTTACGCAACATCTCCAAGATCCGGCCTTTCCTGACCCCAGACACTACCAAACTCCTTGTCCATGCCCTCATCATCTCCCGCCTGGACTACTGCAACTCCCTCTTGTCAGGCCTTCCTCAAAACCGCATCGCCCCCCTAAAATCCATCATGAACGCAGCAGCCAGACTCATCTACTCCTCCCACCGCTCTGTCTCCACAACTCCTCTACGCAAATCCCTTCATTGGCTTCCAATTCACTTCAGAATCAGCTTCAAGATCCTATGTTTGGCATACAAATCCTTACACAAGTCCTGCCCAACCTACATCTCTGACCTGGTCAGCAGATATACACCTGGCCGCCCACTTCGCTCCTCCAACGACCTCCTCTTAACCACCCCACGCATCTCGCACTCCCATGCCAGACTGCAGGACTTCACTAGAGCTGCCCCTATCCTGTGGAACTCTCTCCCGCTGCCCATCAGGCTCGCTCCCACCTTCAAAAAAGCACTCAAAACTCACTTCTTCAAGGAGGCCTACATCAACTCAACACTACCCTAATCCTTTCTGCCAATAACTTCTTGATGCACCCCCTCCTTTTGTGTCACCAGCCCCTCCCTCTAGATTGTAAGCCTTTGGCAGGGCCCTCTTCCCTTGTGTATCATACTTGACTGTGTGCACTTTACCCAGAATTTGGAACTGGTAATTTTTTACCACTACCATTCCAGTTTATGATCTGGCATTGTACTATTATCTGCATTGTGTTGTGTATCTTATTGCTATTACCTGTATTGTTGTATCTATGGTCTGTTACCTGTATTGTTCTGTCAACCCTGTTATCATTGTCTGTAAGCCTATTTATTGTACAGCGCTGCGTAATATGTTGGCGCTATATAAATCTAATAAATAATAATAATAAAGACTGTTGGAAGACCATTTTAGGTGACTACCTCTTTAAGCTCATCAAGAGAATGCCAAGAGTGTGCAAAGCAGTAATCAAAGCAAAAAGGTGGCTACTTTGAAGAACCTACAATATGACATATTTTCAGTTGTTTCACACTTTTTGGTTATGTACTACACCTCCACATGTGTTTATTCATAGTTTGGAGGCCTTCAGTGTGAATCTACAATAGTCATGAAAATAAAGAAAACTCTTTAAATGAGAAGGTGTGTCCAAACTTTTGGTCTGCACTGTGTGTATGTGTGACCAATACAAAGTGGTGTACACGTGAGAAGTGGAACGAAAATCATACATGATTCCAAACATTTTTTACAAATAAATAACTGCAAAGTGGGGTGTGTGTAATTATTCAGTACCCTTTGGTCTGAGTGCAGTCAGTTGCCCATAGAAATTGCCTGATGAATGCTAATGACTAAATAGAGTGCACCTGTGGGTAATCTAATGTCAGTACAAATACAGCTGCTCTGTGACGGCCTCAGAGGTTGTCTACGGCTACTTTCCCATTAGGACGTTGCGTTTGATGCGACGTTAAGGTCGCACAACGTGCCCCTAACACAACGCATTGTGCACTATAACTTGGACAATTCATCCACAAGAGGTCTGCGCCCTCAGCAAATATGAAGACACCTAGTTGTGCCCATACACCATATATCAAACACCTGTTCGCCTCCTCCACAATTAAATGAATACACTTAAAGAGGCAGCACTCACGGCGGGTTTGCACAATAAATACACTTCAATTTAGGACTGATATTAACCAATTACATGGAATAGGCATAAAAAGTAAAATAATTAAAATACTTTAAAAGATTATTCATATAGTCCGTATATGAGGCTGATCTTCAGCATTCAATATGCCCACTCTAGGAATGCCTGCAATTCTGCATACACAGAGAGGCCACCACCAACACCCTTTGTGTGCCACTCACCGCATATATAGAACAACAAGATGGTCTAAATGAGCCTTGGGACCGTTCCTGGGTCGTCCCCCACCTCTCAGGCAACAAATATTAGAGATTTCTTCCTCCAAACAGGCTTTTCCTCCCGATATGTCTTTATCATCATACCTCAATAGAAAAACTCCATATAGTATAATATCGCTTCAACCTTCCTGGCGGTAAGCCCGAGCTGAGCTCGGGCCATGCCGCCAGAAGGCACCGCTCAGGCCCCGCTGGGCCGATTTGCATAATTTTTTTTTTGCTGCACGCAGCTAGCACTTTGCTAGCTGCGTGCAGTGCCCGATCGCCGCCGCTATCCGTCACGCCGCAGCCACCCCCCCCCCCCCCAGACCCCATGCGCTGCCTGGCCAATCAGTGCCAGGCAGCTCTATGGGGTGGATCGGAATCCCCTTTGACGCCACGACGTCGATGACGTCGGTGACGTCATCCCACCCCGTCGCCATGGCGAAGGGGGAAGCCCTCCAGGAGATCCCGTTCTTTGAACGGGATCTCCTGATCGCCGGAGGCGATCGGAGGGGCTGGGGGGATGCCGCTGAGCAGCGGCTATCATGTAGCGAGACTTTGTCTCGCTACATGAAAAAACAAAAAAAATTAAAAAAAAAAAAAAAAAAAAAAAGATTTGCTGCCCCCTGGCGATTTTTTAGCAAACCGCCAGGAGGGTTAAAAGGTTTATTGTTAAAATACAAATGCACTCACATGCTCCTCGGTAAAACAGTACGCTCAGAGTAATTTATTGAACGGACTCTCCCCTGTAGTGATGGCCAGGTTGGCAGGCTCCGGATTGCCGTGTGGTCCCTCTCCACCTCCGCTGCGCGCTCGGTTGGTGGTGTGACCGTCCGTGTCTCGCCGCCACTCACAGACGCTGTAACTGCTTCCGCATCAGGCCGCTTCCGCATCGGGAGGAAAAGCCTGTTTGGAGGAAGGAATCTCTAATATTTGTTACCTTCTCAGTTTAGGTTCCCTTTAAGCTCAATCCTGAGTCAGCTTCGAGGGTGTCAAGCCAACGCGTTCTCTTGCAGCCTTGTCACCTTTTGCCACTGGTCAGTCCTAGCATTAGGTCTTTCTCTAAGGAATTTGATCGCATCACATGGCCGAAATATGTGAGTATGAGTCTGGTGATCTTGCCTTCCAGTGACATGTCTAGTCTTATACGTTCCAATACTTCTTTGTTCCTCATCCTTGCTGTCCATGGAATGCAAAGCAACCGTCGCCTGCACCACAACTCGAAGGAGTCAATATTTCTTCTATCTGCTTTTCTTAGGGTCCAACTTTTGCAGCCATACATGGTTATAGGGATAACAATGGTATGAACCAGTCTACATTTGGTTGTAATGCTAATGGCTTTGCTTTTCCATACTTGGTTCATGCTTACCATTGCGTTTCTGCCGAGGGTTATCTGACATTTTATTTCATGACTACTATCACCATTTTGATCGATCTGAGAGCCGAGGAAGGTGAATTCCTGCACACACACAATCTTTTAATTGTCAACTGCTATCTTGATATTGCCATAATCTACGGTTGTCATGATCTTGGTCTTTTTGATATTCAGGTCGATGCCGAACTTTGCACTTTCTTCTTTGATTCAGTTCATCGGATGCTGCAGGCCATCCGTCGTTTCTGAGAGAAGAGTTGTGTTTTGTCAAGAATTGTGTCATCAGCATACCGAAGGTTACTGATGTTCCATGTTTAGCATAAACAGGAACAGGACATGTTTAGCATAAACCAAATACAGCATTCCAGGAAAAGAACTTTGCATCAACTATGAAAAATGGAGGTGGAAGTGTCACGGTTTAGGCATGCTTTGCTGCCACAGGATCTGGCCAGCTCTCAATCATAGAATGCACAATTAATTCTACTGCATATCAGAGGGTGCTTGAGGAACATGTAAGACCACCTATAAGAACATTAAAACTGAAGTGGAACTGGACCCTGCAACACAACAATGACTCAAAACATACCAATAAATCCATCAAAGGCTGTCTGAAAACTAGGAAATGGAGAGTGCTGGAGTTTCAGAATTTAAAAGTCTAGGGCCTCAATTCACTAAACTTATCTCCTGTCTTTAATAACTCTTCTAGAGTTGTTACCATGGTGATAAGGCATGTAGTATTCAGGAAACATTTTATCTCAGGCAAGCCTAAAGTTAACTCTTCTGTCTTTAAATTAACTCTCCAATCCTTAAAATAACTCCAGAGTTAAAGGCAGGCTGTTAATTAACTGCGTGTGAAAATAACTAAGGAGGAGGTAAATTAACTACAGAGGAGGTAAATTAACTACAGGAGAGGTAACTTAAGGAATGAAGAGGTAAGATAACTCTCTCACGTGTGGAGGTAAGTTTTCTCTTGCCTTATTATCTCTAGCATGATCTTAGTGAATTGAGGCAATTATCTTAATCCTATAGAGATGCTATGTGCTGTACATGAATGAAACCCCTCACACATCTTACAGCTAAAAGAGTTCTGCATTGAGGAGTGGGGAAAACCTCTCATATTGATGTCAGATTAGTACATGGCTTCAAAAAGTATCTCACTGCAGTTATTTACTAACTTTAGCGAAGATAAGCTAGGGTGTCATAACGTTTTTCTAATTTCCAAATACACATTTTTGTTGATTTTTTTGATGAGTACGGTAAATCAAGGTACATTTTGGTTGTTTACCTGCAATTAAATCATTTTCTGCTCCAGAGATACAAGATTACACATCTATATGTAAACATTTCTTAATAAAAAGAACTGAATATTTAATGGGGAGCCTTTTTTTTTTTTTTTTTAGATTTTTAGTGAAGGGGGTGGTGCCATTAGGCACAGAGGGACCCCGTGCTTTCTGACTGCAATCTTGATTAGGGTGATTATTTTATAGCACAATTTGTAAAAGTGAAGATCCCAATGGACAACAAAATGGAATATGAGCATTAACGTTCCCACACATGGCGCAGGCACCTACCTATTATTATTTATATAATGCCAACATCAGCGCTGTACATAACATATAGTCTTGTCACTAACTGTCCCTTAAAACGTAGCTATACATCTAGCGATGATGGGCAGATTCAACCAAGAGACAAATCTGTCTCTAATCAAAACGGATTAGAGAGATATGTTGGTTGCCCATCCACCGCAAGCCGATTCCTGATCAATTTCATGCTGAAACTGAGCAGGAATCGTCCTTGTGACATTGCATCCAGCCGCCTCGCCGACGCTATCCTCCTAATGTTAAATGTCCCACGGAGCTGAGTACAAATGACAAAGAGAAAAAGACTGGGTCTCTAGTTCAATAAATTAGTGCTATAATTGCATTTATCCAGGTAAAGTGATAAAACACCACAACGTTTCGACAGGCAGGCCTTTATCACACTTGATAAAGGCCTGCTGGCCGAAACGTTGTGTTGTTTTATCACTATGGTGCAATAAAATGGTGCTATAATTCAGGGGTCTAGTCCTGGGAAAAGAAGTGAGTGGACTCACCTGGAGAATACGCGTGGCGTGCCAAAAATGGGTGTGGTCAAGCACACTGTGGGCGTGGTCATGGGTGGGGCCAAATATACATGACCTTAGCAGTGATGTAAAAGGTCTGCCAAGGAAGTTTGAGCTCTGCCGTAGTGTATCCCCCAAAAATAGATGTAATCTGACAGCATTTCACCAAAAAGACACATAATCTGGTAGACGTTCCTCCAAAATACAGATAATATGGAAGTGGTTACCCCAAAATAGACAATGTGGCAGCAGCAGTTCCACCAACATACACATCATTTGGAAGCAGTTCCCCAAAATACACGTAATCTGGCAGCAGCCGTTCCACTAACATACACAATCTGGCAGCTGTTCCCCAAAATACATAACAGCAGTTCCACAAAAATGCAGATAATCTGACAGCAGTTCCCCCAAAATAGGTACCCCCAGGTAGCCAGGTCTATAGGTGTCCCCAGTATAAGTAGCCATGAGTATAGTAGTCCCCAGTATATGTAGCCAGAGGTATAGTTGCCTAGTATATGTAGCCAGGGGTATAAGTGCCCAGTATATGTAGCCGGGGGTATAAGTGCCCAGTATATATAGCCAGGGGTATATGTGCCCAGTATATGTAGCTAGAGGTATATGTGCCCAGTATATGTAGCCAGGGGTATATGTGCCCAGTATATATAGCCAGTGGGATATGTGCCCAGTATATATAGGCAGAGGTATATGTGCCCAGTATATGTAGATAGTGGGATATGTGCCCAGTATATATAGGCAGAGGTATATGTGCCCAGTATATATAGCCAGTGGGATATGTGCCCAGTATACCACAAACACAGGTGCACCTCAGGGGTGCGACCTGTCGCTACTGCTGTTCTCCCTTTACACAACAAATGCAGATCCAGGGCAGACTCAGTTAAGGTCATCAAGTTCTCCGACGATACTACTATCATTGGACTCATCACCAAGGACAATATCCAGGAGTACTGTCAGCAGGTGGAGAGAATCTCCCACTGGTGCAAGGGGAACAGGTTGGTGCTTAACACCGCAAAAACTGTCGAGCTTATTGTCGACTTCAGAAGGTCCGCCCCCACCCCACCCCCAATTCACATTGATGGTACGGAGGTGATAAGAGTACCCTGCGTTTGCCTCCTGGGCACCACAATCTCCAGTGACCTCACCTGGGGGCCCAACATCACTGCGATACAGCGAAAAGCCCAGCAGAGACTATACTTCCTCCGCCAGCTGAGGAAGTTCGGCATGGCCCAAGAGATTCTGACCAATTTCATCCATCCTGGTCTGGTACATCGGTGCATCCGCCAGCGACAGGAACTCACTTCAGAGGGTCATCAGGGCGGCGGAGAGGGTCATTGGGAGGCCTCTCCCCTCACTTGCTCTCCTACATAACAAAAGGCTGAGATTGAGGGCACTGAAGATCGCTAACGACCCCTCTCACCTGGGCCACTGTTACTTTCGTCCGATGCCACTGGGACGGAGGCTTCGGGCCATCTCCACAAAGACGGCTAGGCATAGTAATTCTTTCTTCCCCTCAGCCGTATGCCTTCTGAACTCCCTCTACATACTCCCATCAGTGCACCCCTATGAGATATAGATCTGTTATGGTCAGAGCTAACTGCCGCTATAGTATGTATAGTGTAAATGCAAATGGCACGTACAATGTAAATGCAACTGTAATGCAAATGTAATCCTCTGCTACTGACATGTGTAACTGTAAACTTCTGCTCCTGTTGTTCTCTGCTACTGACATGTGTAACTGTAAACTTTTGCTCCTGCTGTTCTATGCTATCGATTGATGTCTTTTCTGAGCTGAATGTACTGTGCCAAACCCAAATCCAGGCATGACCCAGTCATGCTTGGCGAAATAAACTAATTCCTGATATATATAGGCAGAGGTATATGTGCCCAGTGGGATGTGCCCAGTATATATAGGCAGAGGTATATGTGCCCAGTATATATAGCCAGTGGGATATGTGCCCAGTATATATAGGCAGAGGTATATGTGCCCAGTATATATAGCCAGTGGGATATGTGCCCAGTATATATAGCCAGTGAGATATGTGCCCAGTATATATAGGCAGAGGTATATGTGCCCAGTATATGTAGCCAGTGGGATATGTGCCCAGTATATGTAGGCAGGGGTATATGTGCCCAGGTAGCCAGGTGTCCCCCCCAGCAGGAGGGGAGCAGCGCAGAGAAGGAGAGCTATGGGGACACCGGGTGGATGGGCGGATATCTCCCCCCCCTTCCCTCACCTTCGTGCTCCCCTTCCTGCCTCTCCCCTCCGGTGTTTTGAAATGTCGAGCCCGGCGGAGACTTACCGCGTTCCAGACGCAAGGGACGCTCCGCTCTGTGTGCGGCTAGTCTGGTCTTCTAGTCGCACACAGAGCGGAGCGTCCCTTGCGGCTGGAAGGCGGCGGAAAGTCTCCGCCCACTTTAGCCGCTGGGCCCGACATTTCAAAACACCGGAGGGGAGAGGCAGGAAGGGGAGCACGAAGGTGAAGGAAGGGGGGGGGGGGGGGAGATGTCCGCCCTTCCCCGCTGTCCCCATAGCTCTCCTTCTCTGCGCTGCTCCCCTCCACACAAGCCAGGGCGAACGGCGTCCACGCTGAAGAAAAAAGTGGGTGGACGCCGTTCCACGCAGGACTCGACCCCTGCTATAATTGCATTTATCCAGGTGGAGATCCAGTCTTTTTCTCTTTGTTGCTGTTGACTTTTGCACCTTGAGGGATCCGGGTGTGGACTGGTTGACTCCCTGGCTTAGTACTTTATATTGCAGCAGTTGAGCTTCTTGGACTGCTCTGCTTTCCCGGCTGAGTACAAGTGATACATTACATGTCCGCTTGTCCTCCACGGGCTCCGGGATTCCCCCGTTCTCTATACACATACGCAACGTGGTTGCCTAGTAACGTGGCCACGTGTGTGACATCTGAGGTCACACGTGTGCCCTTACTAGCCAACCACGTGTGGTGCGCGTGTATGGAGAATAGAGTGCGCCCGGAGCCAGCACAGGACAAGCGTAATGCATCACTTGCACTGGCACCAAGGGGACATTTAACATTAGGGGAGACCGCCCAGGGGTTTTTGTCGTGTTCTTTGCTCATCCAGATATCGCATACGCACCCAATCGAGCAAGTCAGCCCTACATCTTACAGCATGTGCGATCGACTAATGCAATCAATTTCGGCCTGAAACTGGTTGCACCGTCGGTCGGGCATGCACTTGGTGGCACCAATTTTCATCTGATTCGATTATAATAATCAAATCGGATGGTCGATCAGCCACCAAGTCACTTAATCTATGGCTACCTTTAGAGGAGCTCACAATTTAATTCATACCATATGTCAGTTGTAGTCTAGGGCCAATTTAGAGGGAAGCCAATTAACTAATGTTTTTAGGATATGGGAGTAAACCAGAGTGCCTAGAAGAAACTCACGCAGACATGGGAATAACATACAAGCTCGGTGCAGTTAGCAGTTACCTACCTGCACATTCCCTTCTCCAACCACAATCTCTGCTGTGTACGCATATTGTACAAGCTGCTCTAGTGCTTGAGGGTCAATGTCATGCAAAGTCACATGAGTCTGCCGGCTTTCACTCATCTCGTCTGTCAAAAAGAAAGGGACAAAGAAAAAGAATGAAGATTAAAAAACAACAACAACAACAACAACAAAAAGACTATAAATGAGCCTAAGAACATGGAAATAAGCAATCTCTGGACATGCTTGCCCTGATCTTTGCTGAGCATTATTATATACTGTACTATGAAGAAGGGATACAGGAGGAGGCAGATGAGGTGTTCCACTACTGCTATGAAGAAACACAAATGCAATCAGTCAGATAAATACATTACAGACAGCTGATGCAACAGCTGAGAATGGGGAGACAGTAGACTGTCTCCTACAACAATGACAAATGATCATTTTGTGTGACATTGGTATACTGTACTGGGGCATGCAGCAGCAAAGTTTTAAAGTCTGGATATCTAACCTTTGCAACGTTACAAACATTTTTCTCAGCGTTATAAACTTTGAGAGGTTAAGGTAGAAAACAAAAATAAGATCTGTGGTCAGAGGCACTTATACTAGCTATTGTCCATCAGCAGCTGCTCCCTGTATAGCCTGATGATGCTCCTAAGCTGTGATTAAAGAATTTTTGCCGATTTACTGACTTGTGAGAGTCTATTGTGGGAGGCAAGTCCACCACTGCCTCCCCTTTTTGAACGTTCTTTAATTATTTTACTCTATTTTTGGTGCCTCTGTTATACTGTTTACATTGTATTGGAAGTCCCCCCTTGGTGGAGGGGGACAACCCATCTTCCTTTCTCCTGTCTACAGAGAGTGACGTCTTTAGCCCAAGTGGGGTCAGGCATAATCTCCCCACCTGCAAGTACATTGGCTGGCTTAGTCGTAACCCACCCTTGGAAGGACTAAATTTTTATGCTTACAACATTTTACAGAATATCTAACATACTTCAGTATCAGGGGCTCAATTTTTCTCTTCTTTGTTTCCTTTACAAATTGTGAACGTAAAGACTTACTTGTAAACATAGCATGGAAATAAGGACTACAGGATGCTAACACGACTTTATGGCCTTTGATCTCCTTCGTCCCCACATGGAGCACAATGTCACATAAAAGTCCTCGCTGGCGCATCCTATTCATGCAGACAAAGGCATCGTGGTAGTGCCGCTTTGAATTGTGGGAGATGCTGTGGCCCTCCCGGGTCAGAAGCTGCACAGCCCCTTCCATGGCTGGAGACTGGTCTCCTGATTTCTCCTTGACTGGCTTTACTCGTTGAAGCTATAAAATACAGAATAAAAAAAATAAAATTTATATATATATATATATATATATATATATATATATATATATATA
The DNA here is from genome assembly GCF_040937935.1 of Hyperolius riggenbachi. NCBI lineage: Eukaryota > Metazoa > Chordata > Amphibia > Anura > Hyperoliidae > Hyperolius > Hyperolius riggenbachi. The sequence goes on along the minus strand of NC_090651.1, from coordinate 255,335,731 downwards.
TATATATATATATATATATATATTTATTATTATTTATTTATAAAGCGCCAACATATTCCGTGGCGCTGTACAATGTAAGAAAACAAACAAGGGATACATAATGATACAGACAATGATATACATGAAATATGAACACTGATACAAGATGCAGCACTGCTGATTACAACTTGATTTAACATGATGACTAAAATGTATAAATTTCTAACAGTGTGCAAGCAATTGAATTAATAACATTCCGTGACACAAAAGGGTGAGAGCCCTGCCCTTGCGAGCTTACAATCTAAAGGAATGGGGTGGAAACAAGAGGTGGGGGAAGTATACAGTATATGTACAGGCAGTGCGTAATTAGGTTATTTAGTGGGTGCATGGCCTAAGCTAGAGAATATGCTTGTCGGAAAAGGTGAGTTTTGAGGGAACGTTTAAAGATTTCGAAGGTGGGAGAGTGGCGGATGTGTTGTGGAAGGGCATTCCAGAGGAGGGGTGAGGCACGTGAGAAGTCTTGTACACGTGAATGTGAGGAGGTAATTGTAGAAGAGGATAGAAGAAGCTCGTGTGCAGATCTGAGATTGCGGTTGGGTTGGTATCTGGAGACTAGTGAGGAGATGTACAGGGGAGAGAGATTGTGGAGAGCTTTGTAGGTTATGGTTAAGAGTTTGAACTGAATCCTCTCATTAATTGGTAGCCAGTGAAGAGCTTGACAGAGAGGGTCAGCAGAGGAAGAGCGAGAGGAGAGATATAATAAGAGCATGTACTAACATTTTGGTTGGGTCATGGGAGAGAAAAGGTCGGATACGTGCTATGTTTTTCAGTTGGAAATGGCAGGAGCTGGTTAGGGAGTTAATGTGAGGAGTAAATGAGAGAGAAGAATCAAATATTACCCCTAAGCACCGTGCTTTGGGAACTGATGTTATAGACGTGTTGTTAACATTTATTGTAATATCAGGCAAAGGGGTGGACAGGGATGGTGGAAAGACTATTAGTTCAGTTTTATTCATATTAAGTTTTAAGAAGCGAGAGGACATGAAAGAGGAGATAGCGGACAGGCAGTCGGGAACCCGTGTGAGGAGGGAGTTAAGGTCTGGGGCCGAGAGGTACAATTGTGTATCGTCTGCATATAGGTGGTATTGGAAACCAAATGAGCTGATTAAGTTACCAAGACCGTGCATGTAGATGGAGAAGAGGAGGGGACCGAGGACAGAGCCTTGAGGTACCCCTACAGACAGAGGATGTGAAGAGGAGGCCTGATCTGAATAAGAAACAGTGAAAGACCTTCCAGACAGGTAGGAAGATATCCAGGAGAGAGAGAGAGGTCCTTTATTCCTATAGATGAAAGGATCTGTAAGAGTAGAGTGTGGTCGACAGTGTCGAATGCTGATGACAGATCTAGAAGGATGAGTATGGAATAATGGCCTTTGGATTTAGCTGTGAGGAGATCATTAGCTACTTTGGTGAGGGCTGTTTCTGTGGAGTGGTTTGGCCGGAAGCCAGATTGGAACTGATCGAGCAAGGAATTTGCAGATAAATACTGACTTAGTTCAGCATGGATGTGGCGTTCAAGTAATTTAGATGCAAATGGAAGAAGTGACACTGGGCGGTAGTTAGCAAGTTCGGTGGGGTCTAGAGATGTTTTTTTCAGTAGTGGTGTTACAACAGCCCTCTTGAGTGAGGATGGAAAAATTCCGGTGGAGAGGGATAGGTTAAACAGCGATGTTAGGGCAGGGATGAGGGATGTGGATAGCTGTGGAATGAGATGTGATGGGATAGGATCCAAAGAACAGGTGGTTAGATGGGATTTGGAGATAAGGGAAGAGAGCGAATGTTCAGAGAGTGGAGAGAAACTGGAAAGAGAGCAGTCAACAAGAGGAGTGGAGATGGAGTTTGATGTCTGCGTGGAAAACACACTACGGATTTTTGCAATTTTATCTGTAAAGTATGTTGCAAATTCTTCAGCTGATAAGCATGAAGAAGGAGGAGGGGCTGGACGGAGAAGGGAGTTGAAAGTACTGAACAGGCGCTTTGGATTGTGCAAGTGGGAGGATATAGAGATATATATATATATATATATATATATATATATATATATATATATATATATATATATATATATATATATATATATATATATATATATATATATATATACACACACACACACACACACACACACACACACACACACACACACACACACACACATTATATATATATATATACATACATACATACATACATACATACATACATACAGACACACACACACACACACACACATATATATATCAGAAAGCTTTAGATCATTAACAAATTTCCACTACCTATACTAATTATACTTTATGCTTGCTGGGTTGTTGTCAAAGCTGGAAGCTCCCTAGATGCCAGCTACTTAACCATTTACCGCCATCCTAACGTATTAAAACGTCATGCTTACCGCTATTAACAGCAACATGACGTTTTAATACGTCGCGCATTCCCGCCGCTGCTACCGCCGTGTGTCCGCCGCTACCGCCGCCATTACCGTCGGGATCCCGTGCTGGGCGATTGGGGAAGAGGACTGAACAGTCCTCTACCCAATCGCAGTGCCTGGAGTGAATGGACGTGACCGCGAAGAGCGGCTACGTCCATTCACATAAACAGGAAATGTAACAGTTTAATAAAGTGTGTAAAAAAAAAAAAAAAAAAAAAAGTGAACACGTCCTATGAGTGTTCACCAGCGCCATCTTGTGGCCAAAAAGTATATTACACCTACAAAATACATACATTTTCAAGTATATACACATCATTAATAAAATTACACTTCCAACCCTCCCCCCCCAAAAAAAACACTTGTAAAAAAAAAAAATCAGCTTAAAAAAATAAATAAATAGTTGCCTTAGGGACTCAGCTTTTTTTATTCTATATTTTATGGGGGAAAATTAATTTTAATTTATTACATAGGGGCTTGTAATTATGGCCAGAACAAACAGAAAAATAACCACTTATATTTCAAAATAATATACTGTCGCCATACATTGTGGTAGGGACATAATCTAAACGGTTTAATTATCGGGACCACTGGGCAAATAAAACGTGTTTGTTTTATCCACAGGAGAATGTTTAATTTTAAAACTATAAAGGCTGAACACTGAGAAATAATGATTTTTTTTCTTTTTTTTTTCTGTTTTTCTCATTAAAATGCATTTAGAATAAAAAAATTCTTAGCAAAATGTACTATCCACAGAAAGCCTAATTGGTGGCGAAAAAAACGAGGTATAGATCATTTTCTTGTGATAAGTAGTAATAAAGTTATTAGGGAATAAAAGGGAGGAGCGCTGACAACTGAAAATTGCTCTGGTCCGTTAGGATAAAAACCCTTGGGGGTGAACTGGTTAAAAGTGATTCTCTGGGCTCATTATAAAAACATACCTCTCTAGGAAGAAGATGGTCTATTCAGCTCTCCTGTTTTCAAACCTTCCCTGACTGTCTCATCTTCCCCCAACTGTGAGTGTCCCTCCAATCTTACGCTTTCATCAATCATACAATCTTGATTTTACAATCTTACCACTTTTATATAATACTAACAGACCTCAGCCCGTTTAAAAACGGGCTCTAGGTCTGTAATTCCCAGCCGACACCGCCGCCTGTTATTGCACACGCGCGCACACTCGCCGTGCGCACACTCTGCCGCCCTCTCACATGCCAGCCCATGCCCGTCCTCCTGTTTGTGTGAGGCTGGGTCCGTGCTGCACACATGCGCAGTAGCAAAAAGCACGGACCCAGCTACACCGAGACAACTGTCCCTGCTGTACGTAGGGACAGTTGCCTATTATATAGGATGAGGGACTACCTTAAAGTGAACCTCCAGACTAAAAATCTACTCAGCAGCACTGGAAAAGCTTTGCGTTTCCTTAACAGCAGGGATGCTCATCCGGATCCGGGTACCCGGGTAAACCCAGGTATCTGACCATTTTTCCGCTATCCGGGTCGGATCCGGATACCTGGGCCACTATCCGGATAGCATTATCCGGATTCTATCCGGATAGCTAGCTGCATAATCTGGATACCCGCGGGTATCCGTCCAGATATCCGGATCCGGATAGTGTAACTAGTAAGGAGATGATGTCATTCAGCCAATCAGAGGGCTCCCAGAAGAAGCCCTAGCAACCAATCACAGTATAGCAAGGAGGGCTGGCATGATGAGACAGATTGTCCTTGCTTGTGTGGCTGGCTGGTCACTGACAGACTTGCTCCAGTGCTGGCTTAGCAAGTGGTGTATACAGTGATAAACCTAAAGCTTTGAGTGCTAAACATCTTCACTACGCTATTGTTCTATTGTTTTTTTTTAGCTAGCTAGCTTGTAATTGTTTGCTTTCATTCACTCAGTTAGGTCCTGTCTGTGTCTGTGTAGGCCTGCAGGACAGTATAGGGAATAGGAGGATTATTGTGTTATTGTATTGTAGTTAGTACTGCAACGATCCATCGAAACCCAAATCGGACATATCGGAAATAATCGAGTCGACGGGAATCGAGCGGGAAATCGAGTGCAGGAACGCACCGTGTGTACCTGCCAGGCCACCACCATAACACAGTGTGCACTGTCTGTCCTCTACTCTGCGGTCTGTCACTCTGTGCTGATTTGATGTAAAGTCCAACTCCGATTTTTTTAAAGTAAAAGTACCACACATCATCTGGTGACATCATCACGTATAAGTTGTACTATGTCTGCTGGCACCGGCAGCTGGGGGAAGGGTAGCAAGGGCAAGAGGACAGGGAGCAACATTACAGCCACCCTCAGAAGGTCTGCCGTGTCAGTGTCGACCCCAGCGGGCAGCCTACCCTCAGTCAGCGAGCTTTTCGCTCCAGGCGCCGCGATTGAACTCAGGGCTGTTAGCCGCAAGGAGTTTGAGGAGGATGTTCTGGGTTTTGAGGAGGGGGGGTATGATGTTGCTGATGGGATGAAGGACCGTGACTACCATCCACAGGATGGGGATGTCAGCTCTGACTTTGAGGAGGAGGATGCGTCGGTGGGTTTGACACAGAGGATCAGCATTGCAGACAGTGGCCGTGGAATGCGGGACCCACCACATCCTTCTGCCACTACCACCAGCCGCACCACTCAACCCCCAACCGCCACAGGGAGAAAAGCCGCAGCATCCCAGGAGAATCTTCACCTCCCTAATCTTGCGCCACGGTGCCACAGGCCACTGCTGCTGATACCGCCACCTATATTCAAGACAAAACACAATTGCGGTGTCATTTTTTTTGGAGGTGTCTGGGCTGAAAACTGTCATGTCCCAGTTGTGCGATTGGACTTTGGACACAATATGGGCTGCACGACCGCTGTCTGGAACCTAGTCCTGATGTTAATTGACAGCTTTTTTTTTTATTTTTTTATTTTATGTCCACCAAATAATGAATTAGTATTTCCCTTTAAAAAAACATGATGCTACATGCATCATTTACCCTAAAAACCATTTTAAAGCTATTTAAAGGGCATTTCCGGGTTTTTTATCCAGATACCCGATTAGGTTGGGTACCCGCGGGTAATTTGGTCGGACATCTGGATCGGATCCGGATATCCGCAAGGTCGGATCCGGATACCCGGATCCGGGCAGGGTAATAAAAAGCACTACCCGAGCATCCCTGCTTAACAGCATCAGAACTTTGTTTTTCTTACCCAAGCCTCATTTTTAGCTGCACAGAAGCTAAGCTCCACCCCATCGAAGAAATCAGCTTGGGTATTTTTCCCCTGATGCTGTGCAAAGTATGATGGGATTTCTGATGATGATGTTCTCGTTGCCTAGCGCACACAGCTGGGAGGGGTGATCAGGACACAGCACAGTTGGAATGGTGTCTCATGCTCCCTGTCACCTCCTTTCAACCAAAAAGATGGCTGCCCCCGCAAATAAACATTTGCCTGTTCCAGGGTGAGTAAGCGATTATATTACCTATCTGTTTTAATTAACATAACTAATGTAACTTATTAATGACAGTATGATTGTTTAGGGTGAAATTCCTCTTTTAGTATCGGTTCAAAGTATATTCACTTAGCTAACCCTTCTAGTATGTAGATTTTGTTACATTGCCCTTGGTCACTCCATCCCCTAACCACAGGCATGTGTATGGGTCTTATATTTAGCAACAAACTGACGTTTTTAAAGGGCGGTAATTTGTTGCAGTTTATTGCCCTCAAACCACCAGTGCAAACATAGACTGAGTCATTCATTCATTAAGTAATGAAGGAATAGGACAGGTATAAGCAGGGATTTGGCAACTAACTAGATTAAAAACATGGGTGTCGCAGCTTCCATATTTGAGTAATCGCATGCGCAGAAGCCACCGACCTACAACGGGACTCTGCAGAACAGTGGAACGGTGGAGAGAGGCACACAGACTGCTAGGGGCAGGAAGAGACTGCAAGTAAAACATAATACCCTTGTGTCACCTCGGATGTCCTTTAACAATTAGAAAGAAAACAATTATCACAAGCTGTTGTAAAAGCAAGATGTACATTATGTATGCAGCTATCCGGTGCTGCTTGCAAATGAACATCTATGTAAATGAGAAACATAGTAAACGTGTCTAGGTAGGCTTTCAACGGGTGCACCAGGTTAAACTAGGATATGTGGCTCAGTCATTCATTAAAAAAAGAAAGCAAGGTGGGGCCCCAGGGCCCATTGGAATCATACACCCAGGGCTCCCATACGGAGGTTCTAAGACTGAGCACAGCAGCTTTACTTTTAATGTGCATTGAAACAATGGTAATAAAAGCCACTGCAAGCAGCACTGAGGGTGGGGAACGTATTCTGCTTGTGCACAGCATTTACATGGCAGCTCTCCAGAATTTACCATAGTGTAATGCAGCTGCATTGCATTTCTGACTGCAGGGTAAATGCCTTGTGAATCCTAGGTCTAAGCGCAAGAGGCTGAGAGCTGAAGGCTTGTCATGGGGGGGTGAAGTTAAGGCGTCAGAAATTTTTTTTTTTCCATACGGAGTTCATAGCCACCTTGTCAGTTACCCACATTACAGCAACTACCACTAGAAACTGCTGAAGAGCCTATGGCTCTTTAAAAAGCTGCACAATTCATGACTAAATGCATAAAGTAGTAGAGGTGAATAACGGTGCTGGGGAAATATATAAACCAGGAGGTGAATGTCGCCCTTCAGCTTTTAGCGATTCATCACTGAATGTTCTGTGCCCTCGCCTGCTACTGCATCCTGCTCCATACACCTACATACTGCTTGTTAGTGCTGGTAAAAATAGATACTCTTGAAGAAGCAATTTCTACAGATTCGTAATCACAGTACGGAGCAGTGACTAAAGCCCCCCCCCCCCCCTCACAAAGCTGGGAGATGCACGGCACTCATAGTAAGAACAAAAGGGCACTGCAGCGTAGTTCTACTTGACCTGCAGTCTCATAGAGAGGTGTTCAAAGAAAATCATCAGGGAAAAAAATAACTGGGAACAAGTCTATTGATTCTTAGTACTGCTATACTTATAAATGAGTGATGTCTGATGTAATGGTCAAGGTCACAGTTAGGCCTAGGACCCACTTGCGATTGCAAAACCATCTCAAAAAACACTAGCAACACAGGGGATCACAATATTAAAGAGGAACTGTAACGACATAGCAGAATGCAGTAAATTATTCACGATACCCACTTTTACATAAAATTTCCTGGATTAAGGGCTCTTTCACACGAAGACGTTGCGTTTGATGCGACGTCGCACAACGTGCCCCTAACGCAACGCATGTAGGTTATAAAATTAGATGTTATTTTGTACTACATTATGTGTCTCTTGGTGCGCAGTTTTCGTCGCATAATGATGGAACGAAAACAGCGCATGCGTTATTTATAAAAAAAACAAAAACATTACTGAGCATGTGCAAAACTTAACGCAGCAAATGTATTGCTAAACGCGCAGCATGCAGCACCATCTAAATATTGCTACACGTTACACACAACACATTGTGTGCACTGTGAATGTCGCACAGACTTTGCTTTGCTGTTCGTTAGTTTGCATTGGAACATTTTCTAACGTGCGACTTTAACGTCACACTGTGAAAGAGGCCTTAAGGAAACCAGAGACGGAGTTTTAATAAAAGTTTTATACATACCTGTCTGCGCAATAGAAGTGCGCTTTCTACGCATCTCTCCGGTGGCCTCAGACTGTAGGCAGCATTTTTGGAGCAATTGCAATGCAATTCTCATTTCACCGAAGGAGAAATGCAATTGCTGCAGAATCACTACTAAAGCACTATCAACTATCTACACTAGTGGCAGAGCCGGGACAAGGTCCTCCAGCACCCAAGGCTGAGACACCAAAGTGCACCCCCCCATCCCTCCCACCCCAGCCATCACACACTGATTGCTATTAGACTAAGAGGGCCACAGGGCCCACAACCTCCCCAACACCTTAATATCTAGTTATCTGGCTTGCAGTCACTGCCATGTATCCCCTTTTCTTATTTATTTCTGCTTCAAACACAATTAGGAATGACAGCTGAATGAATTCTGCGCCCCCTCCTACACTGCGCCCTGAGGCTGGAGCCTCTCCAGCCTATGCCTCGGCCCGGCCCTGACTAGTGGATTCAGGGAAGGGAGATGACTGGACAAGAGCAGCTGCAGAAAATGCAAACTTACTAGGTTTATGAAATTGTGTCTCGGGTAACAATTAAAAACAAATGCATTTAATACTTACTTTCATATTCTCAATGAGGAAAATAAAAATAAGAATAAAATTACCTTAAGGCTACTTTTCCATCAAGACGTTGCGTTTTAGGGGACGTTATGATCGCATAACGTGCCACTAACGCAATGTATGGTGGTGTTGAAGTTGGACGTCAGATTGAGCTGCGTTATGCAGCTCTCAAAGCAGCCACTCCAGGTTAGTGATAGGAAGTCCGGATCTTTTTAAGGATTCGGATCATTAAAAAGATCCGGATCTTTGAACCGAATCATTTGAATCATTTTACTAGGGAAGCAGACTGGGGTGAAATGACTAGCAGGACAGGACTTTCCCTGCACTGTACATTCTGTATGTTCCTGTTTCTTTCAGACAGACATCCACTGTGAACCGAATCTTGCATTGTGATGATCCGGATGATTCGACTCACAAAAAAGATCCGGATCAAATGAACGATTCGTTCATGATCCGGACAACACTACAGTCCTACCAGGAGTCTCTGCAGTGCAGTGAATATTATTGTGGCTGGCTGCAGAGGAGGAGGGGAGACCTCCTCCTCCACCACTACTGAGCATGTGCAAGCAGTCTAACGCTGCTTAGCCCAGTATACCGTACAGCATGCAGCACTTTGTTTAAACGTGCTGTGTTACTATGTAACGTGGGCACTGTGAACAGCACAATTTATTTTACAGAGCTGTGAGTTAGGCTGCGTTACTGGCTGCTGTATCGTGGGACTTTAACGTCCCACTGTGAAACCAGCCTAAAGGGAACCTAAACCGAGTAAAATAAATTATTTAAAATAATCACATGATGTAGCTGCAAATGAATATTGCATACTAACCTCACCGTCAGTTCCTCTCAGAAGCTCACTATTTTCTCCTTACAGTGATCCCTTCCACTTCTGACAATATTTTGTCAGAACCGAAATATACCAGTTGCTGTCAGTTATATATCAGCAGCTGTCAGTTAAGGCCAGTGCACACCAAAAACCTAGCAGATCCGCGAAACGCTTGAGGTTTTTGAAGCAGATTTTCAGAGTGATTCTAGGCATGTTTAGAGAGATTTTCTAAACATGCCTAGTGTTTTTTGGAGCATTTTTGAGTAGCAGATTTCATATATTGTTACAGTAAAGTGTTACTGAACAGCTTCTGTTATAAAACGCTTGGAAAACCGCTCTGATCTAGCGTTTTTCTGAGCGGTTTTCCACTTTCCTATACTTACATTGCAGAAACGCCTCAGAAAAAAAAATGCTGCAGCCCCCGAGTTTGCTCTTGTGGAAAAAACGAACCGCTCTGGTGTGCATCAGCCCATTGAAATAAATAACCCAAGTAGTTTTCAAGCAGCTAGTTTTTAAAAATGCTCTAGAACTGCTCTGGTGTGCACCAGCCCTTACAACTGAAAGTGCAAGGTAAAGTCCATGTTTCCTTATGGCTCAAGTGGGTGATATTACAGTTTAACAGTGCGCTGACCAGGAAGCGGTTATGGGGTAATGGCCATTTTTAAAATGGAGGATGGAGAATTCCATTGATCACAGTGGACAAATGGGACACAGGAGAGGAGAAAGAGATAGAGGAGTAGACTACGTAGGAGGAGTATGACCTGTGTATGGTTATTTTGACTTTTTATTTTCAGTTCAGGTTCTCTTTAACCCTCCTGGCGGTTTATAAAAAATCCGCCAGGGGGCAGCAAAGTCTTTTTTTTTTTTTTTTTTTCATGTAGCGAGACAAAGTCTCGCTACATGATAGCCGCTGCTCAGCGGCATCCCCTCAGTAAGTACAACGGACGGGATCTCCTGGAGGGCTTCCCCGTCGCCATGGCGACGGGCGGCATGACGTCACCGACGTCGTGACGTCATTGGGAGACCCGATCTACCCCTCAGCGCTGCCTGGCACTGATTGGCCAGGCAGCGCACGGGGTCTGGGGGGGGGGGGGCCTCACGGCGCAGCGAGCGCCGCGTAATCGGTGCAGAGCGCCGGCGATCAGAGGGCAGACGCAGCTAGCAAAGCACTACCTGCCTGCTGCAAAAAAAAAACAAAAAAAAAACAAAATCGGCCCAGCAAGGCCTGAGAAATCCCCCTGTGCGGCATAGCCCGTGCTCTGCACGGGCTTACCGCCAGGGAGGTTAAAGGACAGGTCCAAGGAGAAAAAAAACAAAACAAGATCTACTTACCCGGGGCTTCCTCCAGGAAGCCTATCTGTCCCTCACCGCAGCTTCAGTGTCCCAGGGTCCCCTCCATTGCAGTGACCAGGCAAGGTTGGCACCTTCTGCGCCTGCGCGAGCATGCCGTTCCATGTGGCCTAGAACGTTCAGCACAGACAAATAGGGGGGAAGAGGCGCCCTGGGTTGTATAAAAGCATCTAAAAACAGTTTAAACTGAAAAGGATAACGAGGTGTCTTACCTCAATGACGAAATCTTTGTATCATGCAAAAGATTTTATTTAGCCTTTTATAGATTATATATATGGCCAGTGCTAAATAAAATCTTTTGTATGATACAAAGATTTCGTCATTGAGGTAAGACACCTCGTTATCCTTTTCATTTTAAAGTGTTTTTAGATGCTTTTATACAACCCAGGGCGCCTCTTCCCCCCTATTTGTGCTTAGTACACCCCCCAACATATCCTGTTGGAGGAGTAGTGACAGTATACCCGTGGTTGCCACAACAGTGGATATCTGTTTCCGTTTTTTCAAGAGAGCGACCACCACCGGGTCCCCCTGGGGCCGCCCCGAGTGGAGTCGGGTTTATGGTCTCCACCTGCTTCCTGCGGTTGGTTGCCCCTTGCAACCCTCTGTGAGTAGCATTCCTATTCTCACCAATTTCTTCCATCCTTGCATTGACGTATTGCACTACTGGGCTCCCGCCTTTTTGTCTCTTGTGCCTTTTTCCATAGGGTGCCCCGACACCCCCACCACAATAGTTCAGCACAGACGCAGAAGTATTGTGCCTGTGCAGAATGCTCCAGGCAATAGGAGCGCTGCCGAGCACTCGCACAGAAGATGCCAACCAAGCGAGGTCGGCATCTGCAATGGAGGGGACCCCGGGGCACTGAAGCTGCGGCGAGGGACAGATAGACTGCCTGGAGGAAGCCCAAGGTGAGTAGATCTTGCCCCCCCCCCCCCCCCCCGGATATGTCCTTTAAAGAGAACCTGAACTAAAAATAATAAGAGGCAAAATAACCATACACAGGTCATACTTACCTCCTATCTAGTCTACTCCTCAATCTTTTTCTCCTCTCCTGCGTTCCATTTGTCCACTGTGATCAATGGAATTCTCCATCCTCCATTTTAAATATGGCTATTACCCCACAACAGCTTCCTGGTCAGCACACTGTTAAACTGTAATATCACCCACTTGAGCCATAGGGAAACATGGGCATTACCTTGCACATTGTTGTACCTGACAGCTGCTGATAAATAACTGACAGCAACTGGTATATTTCAGTTCTGACAAAATCTTTTCAGAACTGGAAGGGATCACTGTAAGAAGAAAATGGTGAGCTTCTCAGAGGAACTGACAGCGAGGTTAGTATGTAATATTCATTTGCAGCTACATCATGTGTTTATTTTAAATGATTTTTACTTTCTTCAGGCTCCCTTTAAGTTATTACACAGTCAGTAGTATTAAGCTCTCACTTAGTATTACTGGTATGCAGTTGTACAATGCCCAAATAACACACTAGGGATAAAGCCGCTTCATCCAGGACCACCCTAAGCTTCACAAAAGAGAAATGATTTGGTTTATGGCCAATAAGGGCTCGTTCACACTATACATGCTGCCGTGCGCATTTCAGCAGCGAGTACGGTGTGCGATCAGCAAGAACATCAGAAGTGCATAAACAGCATTTTTGAGGTTCAGACTATGCACACTGTGCTATCGCACTGCTGCATGCATTTTCAGCAAAGCGCATCACTGATCCCATTCACTGTAATGAACAAGATGGGCAGTGTAAGACATGAGAATGCATATGGCGTGCGATCACGTGCGCTTGTGTTCCCGAACGCACGGCCATCTGCATTGCCTAAGTGGTAGTTCCTTTTTCCTCACATTTCAAAGCATGAATGGTTAGCCAGCCCTGCCTCTACTGACTGCTGAGAGAACTTGTTGTACAAATAAGAAAGACGACACAAACAGGATGTATGGATCATGACATGTGATATGGGTCTGCTGCTGTTAGAGAACAGTAAATATTGGTATTCACATCCATGACTGTGTAACATTGTATCCTGAACCTGTCAGAAGTACCCTCTTATCCCACACACAAAAACAGGATTATCCAAACCCTAGCTAATAATTTTGTATTCACCTGTGAAGCCTGGACTTTTTAATTTGCAGAAGTCATTCAAAACCTAAATGCAAGTGATGCAAGACAATACAAAATTCTGAAGCAGGTAAAACTGGCGTGAGGTATGCCTGTTAATTTGGTTGCCACCATAGAATGCAATGCAACTTTGTGGCTATGGTAGCGTTGAATGTGTAATTTTCTGGTACAAGGATACTGCTTTCTGTTAAACTGCTTTCTTTTAATTAACTTTAGCTTACATAATAAATATAATTATAAAGAGCCCACTGCACTGAGCTCAATGCTGCAACAGCTTATAACAGATTCTCCCATCAAACTGACTCAAATCTCCCAACATGCACACTCACAATGCTCAGCTGCTCACCTAGATCTTAGATCTATGGCTGTGTGCCATGGCCCTGAAGGCTCAGTCACACAGACCATTGCAGTCACAGACAGTCAATGAGATATAGTGAGGTTCAAAAGGTCTTTTTGGGGTTCTCTGTATCAAGTCTATTATATGAGCAGATAGGTATAACAGCATAAATTAAGGTCTCAGTTTCTGACCCTTATCAGGATTCCACTGCCACGGGAGACTTATTGGCATTCCTACACTACTTCATGTCTTTTGGAGCGCTGTAAATGGATGTGGCTGAAGGCTTCTAGAATAATTCCTATCTCCAAAACTGCACAGGAGCGACAGATGAGAAATATATCCACACCCAGATGTGATGTAGCAAACCGTAAATATACTCTATCAATTTTATGTGTACAGTAGGCAGAAAATATAAGGTTGTGGCCAAGGGCTCTGCAATGGCTTGAAAAACTTTATTAAGGAAGCTCAGCATCCCATCAGCAAGGTCCATCATGGAGGAAGCTCATACTTTGCTCTATGGTCTTGTTGCTGATAAAATCATTGAATATCATGCCACACTAACCTACTAAAGCCATCCAACAAGAAAGATCTGGCTGTAACCAAACCAGGTTTTCAAGCCTAATATTAAAGGGAACCTGAGTTGAAAGGGATATGGAGGCTGCCATATTTATTTCCTCTTAACCAATACCAGTTGCCTGGCAGTCCTCCTGATCCTGTCTACTTTTAGCCATAAGACAAGCATTTAGCAGGTCAGGTACTCTGACTCAGCTGACACAGGTTTTACTGGATTAGCCATATGCTTGCTCCAGGGTTTTTTTTTTACTCGCACGCTAGATATGCCAGTAGACCAGCAGGGCTGCCAGGTAACTGGCATTGCTTACAAGGAAATATATGTATGGCATCCTCCATATATCTCTCACCTCAGGTTCCCTTTAAGATGAAACTGTAAACTATGGGACTCATTTACAGTATAAAGAAAATAATTTTTTTTTTAACGTCTACAGTCCATATACATCTACTTTTCAATGCACTTACTGTATTGACATTTATCACCATAGTTATAAAAAGGTCAAACCGTGTTCTAGAAAAGTGGTGATAATTACTATAATTAATCTGAAAAAACTTGGAATGATGCTCTGAAAATAAATGGTCAAGCCAGATTTATCAGAAATATAGTCATCAGGAATGCATGTAATTGCACTAATCCCTTTGCAGGAGTGAGTGAAATGCATTTAAGAGCAGGTGGCATTATAGGGTGAAATGGGGGATTGGAGGATGGGGGGGGTGCAATGAGGTTAGAGAGGCATCAGGATGGGGTTATCACTAGGGTTAGGCATCAGGAAGACCTTTCTGAAGGGAAGTGACTAAAAGGCAAAAGGAAGGGGTTTGTGATGGGAAAGGTTAGGGTTAGGCATTAGAAACAGGATTGTTTTGGAACAGCCGATCAGTGGTAAGAAGGGTCAAAAACACAGACAAAAGCACGGTTATAAAGCCTATATATATATATATATATATATATATATATATATATATATATATATATATATACATACATACATACATACATACATACATACATACATACATACATACATACATACATACATACATACATACATACATACATACATACATACATACATACATACATACATACATACATACATATATATATATATATATATATCAGCACGGTGGCGTGGGGCAGCACGGTGGCGTGGGGCAGCACGGTGGCGTAGTGGTTAGCTCTCTCGTCTTGCAGCGCTGGGTCCCTGGTTCGAATCCCAGCCAGGGCACTATCTGCAAAGAGTTTGAATGTTCTCTCCGTGTCTGCGTGGGTTTCCTCCAGGCACTCCGGTTTCCTCCCACATTCCAAAAACATATGGATAAGTTAATTGGCTCCCCCTAAAATTGGCCCTAGACTACAGTACTTACACTACATAATATAGACATATGGCAATGGTAGGGATTAGATTGTGAGCTCCTTTGAGGGACAGTTAGTGACAAGATATATATATACACTGTACAGCGCTGCGTAATATGTCGGCGCTATATAAATACTAAATAATAATAATAAATATATATACAGTGGAGGAAATAATGATTTGACCCCTCACTGATTTTGTAAGTTTGTCCAATGACAAAGAAATTAAAAGTCTCAGAACAGTATCATTTCAATGGTAGGTTTATTTTAACAGTGGCAGATAGCACATCAAAAGGAAAATCGAAAAAATAACCTTAAATAAAAGATAGCAACTGATTTGCATTTCATTGAGTGAAATAAGTTTTTGAACCCCTATCAACCATTAAGAGTTCTGGCTCCCACAGAGTGGTTAGACACTTCTACTCAATTAGTCACCCTCATTAAGGACACCTGTCTTAACTAGTCACCTGTATAAAAGACACCTGTCCACAGAATCAATCAATCAAGCAGACTCCAAACTCTCCAACATGGGAAAGACCAAAGAGCTGTCCAAGGATGTCAGAGACAAAATTGTAGACCTGCACAAGGCTGGAATGGGCTACAAAACCATTAGCAAGAAGCTGGGAGAGAAGGTGACAAATGTTGGTGCGATTGTTCGAAAATGGAAGGAGCACAAAATGAGCATCAATCGACCTCGCTCTGGGGCTTCACGAAAGATCTCACCTCGTGGGGTGTCAATGGTTCTGAGAAAGGTGAAAAAGCATCCTAGAACTACACGGGAGGAGTTAGTGAATGACCTCAAATTAGCAGGGACCACGGTCACCAAGAAAACCATTGAAAACACATTACATCGCAATGGATTACAATCCTGCAGGGCTCGCAAGGTCCCCCTGCTCAAGAAGGCACATGTGCAGGCCCGTCTGAAGTTTGCCAATGAACACCTGAATGATTCTGTGAGTGACTGGGAGAAGGTGCTGTGGTCTGATGAGACCAAAATAGAGCTCTTTGGCATTATCTCAACTCGCTGTGTTTGGAGGAAGAAAAATGCTGCCTATGACCCTCAAAACACCGTCCCCACCGTCAAGAATGGGGGTGGAAACATTTTGCTTTGGGGGTGTTTTTTTTGCTAAGGGCACAGGACAACTTAATCGCATTAACGGGAAAATGGACGGAGCCATGTATCGTGAAATCCTGAACGACAACCTCCTTCCCTCTGCCAGGAAACTGAAAATGGGTCGTGGATGGGTGTTCCAGCACGACAATGACCCAAAACATACAGCAAAGGCAACAAAGGAGTGGCTCAAGAAGAAGCACATTAAAGTCATGGAGTGGCCTAGTCAGTCTCCGGACCTTAATCCAATAGAAAACCTATGGAGGGAGCTCAAGCTCAGAGTTGCACAGAGACAGCCTCGAAACCTTAGGGATTTAGAGATGATCTGCAAAGAGGAGTGGACCAACATTCCTCCTAAAATGTGTGCAAACTTGGTCATCAATTACAAGAAACGTTTGACCTCTGTGCTTGCAAATAAGGGTTTTTCCACTAAGTATTAAGTCTTTTATTGTTAGAGGGTTCAAAAACTTATTTCACTCAATGAAATGCAAATCAGTTGCTATCTTTTATTTAAGGTTATTTTTTCGATTTTCCTTTTGATGTGCTATCTGCCACTGTTAAAATAAACCTACCATTGAAATGATACTGTTCTGAGACTTTTCATTTCTTTGTCATTGGACAAACTTACAAAATCAGTGAGGGGTCAAATAATTATTTCCTCCACTGTATATATATACATACAGTGGAGGAAATAATTATTTGACCCCTCACTGATTTTGTAAGTTTGTCCAATGACAAAGAAATGTAAAGTCTCATAACAGTATAATTTCAATGGTAGGTTTATTTTAACAGTGGCAGATAGCACATCAAAAGGAAAATCGAAAAAATAACCTTAAATAAAAGATAGCAACTGATTTGCATTTCATTGAGTGAAATAAGTTTTTGAACCCCTACCAACCATTAAGAGTTCTGGCTCCTACAGAGTGGCTAGACACTTCTACTCAATTAGTCACCCTCATTAAGGACACCTGTCTTAACTAGTCACCTGTATAAAAGACACCTGTCCACAGAATCAATCAATCAAGCAGACTCCAAACTCTCCAACATGGGAAAGACCAAAGAGCTGTCCAAGGATGTCAGAGACAAAATTGTAGACCTGCACAAGGCTGGAATGGGCTACAAAACCATTAGCAAGAAGCTGGGAGAGAAGGTAACAACTGTTGGTGCGAATGTTCGAAAATGGAAGGAGCACAAAATGACCATCAATCGACCTCGCTCTGGGGCTCCACGCAAGATCTCACCTCGTGGGGTGTCAATGGTTCTAAGAAAGGTGAAAAAGCATCCTAGAACTACACGGGAGGAGTTAGTGAATGACCTCAAATTAGCAGGGACCACAGTCACCAAGAAAACCATTGGAAACACATTACATCGCAATGGATTAAAATCCTGCAGGGCTCGCAAGGTCCCCCTGCTCAAGAAGGCACATGTGCAGGCCCGTCTGAAGTTTGCCAATGAACACCTGAATGATTCTGTGAGTGACTGGGAGAAGGTGCTGTGGTCTGATGAGACCAAAATAGAGCTCTTTGGCATTAACTCAACTCGCTGTGTTTGGAGGAAGAAAAATGCTGCCTATGACCCCCAAAAAACCGTCCCCACCGTCAAGCATGGGGGTGGAAACATTTTGCTTTGGGGGTGTTTTTCTGCTAAGGGCACAGGACAACTTAATCGCATTAACGGGAAAATGGACGGAGCCATGATTCGTGAAATCCTGAACGACAACCTCCTTCCCTCTGCCAGGAAACTGAAAATGGGTCGTGGATGGGTGTTCCAGCACGACAATGACCCAAAACATACAGCAAAGGCAACAAAGGAGTGGCTCAAGAAGAAGCACATTAAGGTCATGGAGTGGCCTAGTCAGTCTCTGGACCTTAATCCAATAGAAAACCTATGGAGGGAGCTCAAGCTCAGAGTTGCACAGAGACAGCCTCGATACCTTAGGGATATAGAGATGATCTGCAAAGAGGAGTGGACCAACATTCCTCCTAAAATGTGTGCAAACTTGGTCATCAATTACAAGAAACGTTTGACCTCTGTGCTTGCAAACAAGGGTTTTTCCACTAAGTATTAAGTCTTTTATTGTTAGAGGGTTCAAAAACTTATTTCACTCAGTTGCTATCTTTTATTTAAGGTTATTTTTTCGATTTTCCTTTTGATGTGCTATCTGCCACTGTTAAAATAAACCTACCATTGAAATGATACTGTTCTGAGACTTATCTTTGTCATTGGACAAACTTACTAAATCAGTGAGGGGTCAAATAATTATTTCCTCCACTGTATACACATACATACACAAAAAAAAAAAAAACAGAAAAGGGGGGAAAATAGAGAAAGAAGACCAATTCCATATCTCTGGCAATACTGCATGCCTCTACTTATAAACAGACCCATCAGCGATTCATGTCCTTTGTGGGTTTCTATACTGAAGTTTGACTGGTGAGTAAAGTATAAATGACATGATTTAATTTAGACATGATTGCGTTCACATCTATTAGCACAGATGGCCATGTGACCGGAACATACGGAATGTACAATCGCACGCCATCTGCGTCGCTATGCACTGCTGATCCCATTCCCGAAAAATGCGTGCAGCAGTGCAATAGTGCATCGATGTCTATGCACTTCTACCGTTCTAGCATCGATTTTCGTACACTGTACGTGCTGCCGAAATGCACATGGCATTGCGGATAATGGGAACGTGGCCTTTAATTTTTCCTTGTTTTATTTTACTGGTTGTACTTAAAGAGAATCTGTATTGTTAAAATCGCACAAAAGTAAACATACCAGTGCGTTAGGGGACATCTCCTATTACCCTCTGTCACAATTTCGTCGCTCCTCGCCGCATTAAAAGTGGTTAAAAACAGTTTTAAAAAGTTTGTTTATAAACAAACAAAATGGCCACCAAAACAGGAAGTAGGTTGATGTACAGTATGTCCACACATAGAAAATACATCCATACACAAGCAGGCTGTATACAGCTTTCCTTTTGAATCTCAAGAGATCATTTGTGTGTTTCTTTCCCCCTGCAGCTATCTTCCACTGAAGTGTCAGGCTGTTTATTCCTGCAGAGTGCAGACAGCTCTGCCTGTATGTAATTCCTCAGTATGTGAAAGCCCAGCCAGCTCAGAGGAGGATTTATCCAACGTGTAAAAGATAAGAGAGAAGAGAGAAGCTGCCCTAATCTAAATAATACACAGGCAGTGTGCAGAGAGGGGCCTGGAGGGGGGAGATGCATCACAGACCCACAACACTGAAGAACTTGGCAGCCTTCCAGACACAGGCTGACAAGTCTGACAAGAGAGAGATAAGTTGATTTATTACAGAGATGGTGATAGTAGAACGTGCTGCAGTAAGCCAGAACACATTAGAATAGCTTTTGGAACTTGTAGGATGATAAAAAACAGGATGCAATTTTTGTTACGGAGTCTCTTTAAATCAATCTAATTCCTTTTTATCCCTTATTTTTTCTCATTAACCAAAAGCTAGTCAGTGTTTGCTCTGCGTGCTTTGATAATGCCCTTTAATTCCTAGCCATATGTTTGGAAGAGACTTTAACCACTTCAGTACTGTCAACAGAAATACCACTCAGTATTAGGCATTTTCCCTAATCTTGATATTCTTTTGAAGAACAGCCATGCAGCCACATGGACAATAGCATGGCTGCAAGAACATATTCGACAAGCTCTTTTTGAATGTGTTCGGAGGGTCCCAGCACTGGATTGGTGCAGTTAAGAAGGATGGGGAAGCCTCTGGATAAGTATCTACGGTAACTTTGAACCTTTTTTTCTACTAATAGCTACCCTTTAAGGTTTTCTGAAATCTGTGTACTAGAAGAAAACATTGATTAAGAGTAGGGAAGGGACAAATAACTTATAATACATATACATACATACATACATACATACACACATATATATATACATACACATACATACACAGTGGCTTGCAAAAGTATTCGGCCCCCTTGAAGTTTTCCACATTTTGTCACATTACTGCCACAAACATGCATCAATTTTATTGGAATTCCACATGAAAGACCAATACAAAGTGGTGTACACATGAGCAGTGGGTCAAAAATCATAAACGATTCCAAACTTTTTTTTTTTTTACAAATAAATAACTGCAAAGTGGGGTGTGCATAATTATTCAGCCCCCTGAGTTAATACTTTGTAGAACCACCTTTTGCTGCAATTACAGCTGCCAGTCTTTTAGGGTATGTCTCTACCAGCTTTGCACATCTAGAGACTGAAATCCTTGCCCATTCTTCCTTGCAAAACAGCTCCAGCTCAGTCAGATTAGATGGACAGCGTTTGTGAACAGCAGTTTTCAGATCTTGCCACAGATTCTCGATTGGATTTAGATCTGGATTTTGACTGGGCCATTCTAACACATAGAAATTTTTTGTTTTAAACCATTCCATTGTTGCCCTTGCTTTATGTTTAGGGTCATTGTCCTGCTAGAAGGTGAACCTCCGCCCCAGCCTCAAGTCTTTTGCAGACTCCAAGAGGTTTTCTTCCAAGTTTGCCCTGTATTTGGCTCCATCCATCTTCCCATCAACTCTGACCAGCTTTCCTGTCCCTGCTGAAGAGATGCACCCCCCGAGCATGATGCTGCCACCACCATATTTGACAGTGGGGATGGTGTGTTCAGAGTGATGTGCTGTGTTAGATTTCTGCCACACATAGCGTTTTGCATTTTGGCCAAAAAGTTCCATTTTGGTCTCATCTGACCAGAGCACCTTCTTCCACATGGTTGCTGTGTCCCCCACATGGCTTGTGGCAAACTGCTTTCTGTTAACAATGCCTTTCTTCTTGCCACTCTTCCATAAAGGCCAACTTTGTACAGTGCATGACTAATAGTTGTCCTATGGACAGAGTCTCCCACCTGAGCTGTAGATCTCTGCAGCTCGTCCAGAGTCACCATGGGCCTCTTGACTGCATTTCTGATCAGCGCTCTCCTTGTTCGGCCTGTGAGTTGAGGTGGATGGCCTTGTCTTGGTAGGTTTACAGTTGTGCCATACTCCTTCCATTTCTGAATGATCGCTTGAACAGTGCTCCGTGGGATGTTCAAGGCTTTTGAAATCTTTTTGTAGCCTAAGCCTGCTTTAAATTTCTCAATAACTTAATCCCTGACCTGTCTTGTGTGTTCTTTGGACTTCACCGTGTTGTTGCTCACAATATTCTCTTAGGCCTAGTGCACACCAGAGCGGTTCGGCTGCGGTTTGCGATCCGCTTGCGGGTGCGGATCCGCTAGGGTAATGCATTTCAATGGGCTGGTGCACACCAGAGCGGGAGGCGTTTTGCAGAAACGCATACTCCTGGGCTGCTGCAGATTTTGGATTGCGGATGCGTTTCTGCCTAAATGTTAAGGATAGGAAAAACGCAAACCGCTCTGAAAAACGGCACTTCAGAGCGGTTTGCCAGGCGTTTTTTGTTACAGTAGCTGTTCAGTAACAGCTTTACTGTAACAATACATGAAATCTACTACACCAAAAACGCTTCCCAAAACCGCAAAATGCCAGCTGAAGCGCTACAGAAAAATAAGAAAAAGCGTTTCAAAATCTGCTAGCATTTTGCGGATCTGCTAGCGGTTTTGGGTGTGCACCAGGCCTTAGACAACCTCTGAGGCCCTCACAGAGCACCTGAATTTGTACTGACATTAGATCACACACAGGTGCACTCTATTTAGTCATTAGCACTCATCAGGCAATGTCTATAGGCAACTGACTGCACTCAGATCAAAGGGGACCGAATAATTATGCACACACCACTGCAGTTATTTATTTGTAAAAATGTTTGGAATCATGTATGATTTTCGTTCCACTTCTCATGTGTACACCACTTTGTGTTGGTCTTTCATGTGGAATTCCAATAAAATTGATTCATGTTTGTGGCAGTAATATGACAAAATGTGGAAAACTTCAAGGGGGCCGAATACTTTTGCAACCGTGTGTGTGTGTGTGTGTATATATATATATATATATATATATATATATATATATATATATATATATATATATATATATATATATATATATATATATATATATATATATATTATACACACTATATACACACACACACACACACACACACACACACACACACACACACACACACACACACACACACAGTACAGACCAAAACTTTGGACACATCTTCTCATTCAAAGAGTTTTCTTTATTTTCATGACTATGAACATTGTAGATTCACACTGAAGGCATCTAAACTATGAATTAACACATGTGGAAGTATAGTACATAACCAAAAAGTGTGAAACAATTGAAAATATGTCATATTCTAGATTCTTCAAAGTAGCCACCTTTTGCTTTGATTACTGCTTTGCATACTCTTGACATTATCTTGATGAGCTTCAAGAGGTAGTCACCTGAAATGGTCCTCCATCATTCTTGAAGGAGTTCCCAGAGATGCTTAAACTTGTTGGCCCATTTGCCTTCACTCTGCGGTCAAGCACACCCCAAACCATCTCGATTGGGTTCAGGTCTGGTGACTGTGGAGGCCAGGTCATCTGGCGCAGCACCCCATCACTTTCCTTCCTGGTCAAATAGCCCTTACACAGCCTGGAGATGTGTTTGGGGTCATCGTCCTGTTGAAAAATAAATTGTGGTCCAACTAAACGCAATCCGGATGGAATAGCATGCCGCTGCAAGATGCTTTGGTAGACATGCTGGTTCAGAATGCCGTCAATTTTGAATAAATCCCCAACAGTGTCCACAGCAAAGCACCCCCACACCTCCTCCTCCATGCTTCACGGAGAGGACCAGGCACGTAAAGACCATCCGTTCACCTTTTCTGCGTCGCACAAAGACACGGTGTTTGGAACCAAAAATCTCAAATTTGGACTCATCAGACCAAAGCACAGATTTCCACTGGTATAATGTCCATTCCTTGTGTTCTTTAGCTCAAACAAGTCTCTTCTGCTTGTCGCCTGTCCTTAGCAGTGGTTTCCTAGCAGATATTCTACCATGAAGGCCTGATTCACACAGTCTCCTCTTAACAGTTGTTTTAGAGACGTGTCTGCTGCTAGAACTCTGTGTGGCATTGACCTGGTCTCTAATCTGAGCTGCTGTTAACCTGCGATGTCTGAGGCTGAAGTTATCCTCCGCAGCAGAGGTGACTCTTGGTCTTCCTTCCCTGGGGCGGTCCACATGTGAGCCAGTTTCTTTGTAGTGTTTGATGTTTTTTTTTGAGAATGCACTTGGGGACACTTTCAAAGTTTTCCCAATATTTTGGACTGACTGACTTGCATTGCTTAAAGTAATGATGGCCACTCGTTTTTCTTTACTTAGAATTTGTATTATAGCAAGAAAAAGGCAGCTAACAGTCTATTCAGTAGGACTATCAGCTGTGTATCCACCTGACTTCTCCGCAATGCAACTGATGGTCCCAGCCCCCCAAGGCAAGAAATTCCACTTATTAAACCTGACAGGGCACACCTGTGTGTGTGTACGTGTGTGTGTGTGTGTGTGTGTGTGTGTGTGTGTGTGTACGTGTACGTGTGTACGTGTACATGTGTGTGTGTGTACGTGTACATGTGTGTGTGTGTGTACGTGTGTGTGTGTGTGTACGTGTGTGTGTGTGTACGTGTGTGTGTGTGTGTACGTGTGTGTGTGTGTGTGTGTGTGTGTGTGTGTGTACGTGTGTGCGTGTGTGTGTGTGTGCACAAAAGTGTGTACACACTATTCTAAGTCTAATGTATATGCTTACACAGATCACACAATTCTTATGTACAGGATTTGTTAAATTCAAGAAAATAGAGAATCTTTTTGGATTCAAGGAAATTTGGGACTTGTCCATCTCTAATCTAGATTGTCTCTTTTTCAGAGATTCTTAATAGATTCCTTGTTTTATTGAATCAAACATCCATTTTACCAAAACAATGTACACACAGTGCATTACAATCCTTATTGCCATTAGTGTCCCAAATGGGAACATTTTCATTCATATCTGGTGCAGGAAGTGAGGTAAATTTTGCCGAGGGGTCACAGCCTGCACAGAAAAAAAATAATTCAACCTGCTAAGATTCAAGTCTATCCCAACTTATTGAAGTCTTTGCTGAGGAAGGGAGTAAATCTTCATTGTGAGCCCAGACAGCAAAATAAGAATTTAGTACGAGTGGTTCTTGTCATCTCATTCACATTTACACATGTTCTTCAAATCTTGCTATATTAGACATTTCAAAATACAATCGACCCGAATTCCTCCACTGCTTTGTTTTATGAGGGCAGGCCTGCCACCCACTTTCTAAACTTGTGGATAAACGGGGGATTGTTCAGCTGCCCTGGAAGACAACTCTGCAATATGCTCTGTTTCTATACTGTAAATGAATGTAAATGAACGGTTGCTACTAAATTTGCATCCTTTCCCCACAATGAATTGAGGACAAACTTCAAGCATTAACTTTTGCCAGAGTATCCAAGCAGCTTGGGTTGACACCGAACCACTGGGAAAGTATATGGGTCTAAAAGAGACCGAAAAGCCCTCCTAGTAAACAGCAATGTTTGGTGTGGTTTGCCTTCTTAAAACAAAGTATTTGCGATAATTCAGCTAAGTGAACATCTGTGGTTACCCACAATGCATCACTACTGAATATGCAAATTATCTCTATGCCCCTGAAGCCAGGCTTACATCCAGAACCACAGGTGTATAGCAAACCTGTAGTTTTAAGTTTTACAGAGCCACATCAGCCCAACATGCAGACATTAAGGGCCCTTTTCCATTAGCGAAAGTGATGCAATGCAGCTACACATCACTTCCGCTGGCGTCTGCGTCACTTTCGCATCTCCCGATGCGGAAGTGTATGGACGGGACGGCGGGCGGATGCAGCTGTGCGAGAATCTGTCGCATGCTGCAGATTCTCGGATCGCTCCGCACACAATGCATGCAGTGGAAACTGTTCCATTGCCATGCATTGGGCTCAGGACACTATGCAGCCGCATCGCACCGATGCTAATGGAAACTGGCCCTAAGGTCGGCTTCACACTGCAGGCATGCCGCCAAAAACAGGCATTCAGGGACTACCGTGTTAGTACGTGGTAATCACTGTCTGGCATTTGACCAACAGGAAGTGATGCTTACTTCCTGCAATGAAGACCAACAGAGGCATGCAGAGCCCCACAGGGGCTAAATACATGCCTTGAATGCAAATTATGTACTAGTCCCTAATCTAAAATATGAATGCAAATTGAAGTATATGGATGCAGCTAGCCATACATGAGTTTTGTACAGCAGGAGACATTGGCAGCGCTTCCAAACAGAGGCTGCACCCGAATTGCCTACCTGCAATAGATGTGCAGAGCTCCACAATGTGGACACAATTACACAACTTGCATTCAAAACAGGTACAGCAAAGGAGGGAGTTAGCTTCAGTATAAATAAATATCCACAGCGTCATCACACTGAAGAAGCCCACGTGATGTGGGCATAACGCGTATGTGGGCGTGGCAAGCTGCGAACGGCTGACGGGACGCTCCTTTACTTCACGCATGCTGGAGGTTTGATGTCCGCAATCTGGGCCACACAGACCAGGTACCTGGTGTCACGGGCCGCCGCGACGGAATCGTGAGCTATTACATCCTGAAGGAAAGGTAAAGGCTTCTGTTACCATAAGGTGGCTGTCAGAAGAGGAATCCTTGCTAAAAGTGCCTGGTTGTGTTACACAGTGGCTGGAAAAGGCTAGTGTTGTTGATCATATAGCCGCTGGCTTACAACAAGGCGGAATTAGGCCATCAAAGTGGTTGAAATAATGGACTATGGTCTGTTAATGAAGTTGCACCTGGTGCTCTTTGTGATCTATTGAAGATTAAGGTATCAAACAAATTGTTGTATCTGGGCCCATTTGAAGTGGACAATTGAATGCAGCCTCATAGGTTCCACATGATATCAGTCTTTAGAGATCGGCCGATCAAGATTGTATGCATGTGGTGTAGCTGTTGATGTGTGTGTATTCAGGAGCGCTCCTGTTACGATCGTCTATGCAGTTTTTTTAATGGGGGGGGGGGGCAATAGATCTGGGGAATTAGCTGGGATTTGGAATTGATCATTGATGAATAAAGTTTTGTACTTTTATAGTTCTTTGAGTGGCGGTCACTCTTTTTTGTGC
This sequence comes from Hyperolius riggenbachi, assembly GCF_040937935.1. NCBI lineage: Eukaryota > Metazoa > Chordata > Amphibia > Anura > Hyperoliidae > Hyperolius > Hyperolius riggenbachi. The sequence continues at coordinate 255,309,254 of NC_090651.1, read as the reverse complement.
TATGTAAATTGATTTGGAGACCTGCCTTCCCCTTAACCACCCTGGCGTTCTATTAAGATCGCCAGGGTGGCTGCGGGAGGGTTTTTTTTAAATTAAAAAAAAACTATTTCATGCAGCCAACTGAAAGTTGGCTGCATGAAAGCCCACTAGAGGGCGCTCCGGAGGCGTTCTTCCGATCGCCTCCGGCGCCCAGAATAAACAAGGAAGGCCGCAATGAGCGGCCTTCCTTGTTTTGTTTAGATCGTCGCCATAGCGACGAGCGGAGTGACGTCATGGACGTCAGCCGACGTCCTGACGTCAGCCGCCTCCGATCCAGCCCTTAGCGCTGGCCGGAACTATTTGTTCCGGCTACGCTGGGCTCAGGCGGCTGGGGGGACCCTCTTTCGCCGCTGCTCGCGGCGAATCGCCGCAGAGCGGCGGCGATCGGGCAGCACACGCGGCTGGCAAAGTGCCGGCTGCGTGTGCTGCTCTTTATTTGAACAAAATCGGCCCAGCAGGGCCTGAGCGGCAGCCATCGGCGGTGATGGACGAGCTGAGCTCGTCCATACCGCTAAGATGGTTAATTGGGTGAACTAATGTATTAAGGACCTGTGCACCGGATTATACTATATCTGCAGTATAAATAAATATATGCACAAATTATTACCTACTAGACTTCCCCGCGGCAAAGACGAGCCCTCGCGGGGAAGACCTGCCGCTAGTCTAACGATAAAAACATAATTTTGTTCCTAGTGTTGCTAATCATAAAATGGTATACACATTTCTTCAAACAGACATCAAACAAATAACAGCGCTCATAGGCTGCAACTGAAATGAAGACCCTCAGAGGCATGCAGAGCCCCTATTATGTTTTTATCATTAGACCAGCGGTAGGTCTTCCCCGCTAGTGCCCGCCATCGCTGTGGGGAAGTCTAGTAAGGAATAATTTGTGCACATATTATTTATACTGAAGCTAACGCCCTCCATTGCTGTACCTGTTTTGAATGCAAGTGGTGTAATTTTTTCCACATTGTGGAGCTCTGCACATCTACTGCAGGTAGTCAATTCGGTTCCAGCATCTGTTTGGAAGCGCTGCCAATGTCTCCTGCTGTACAAGACACTTACTTCCTGTTGGGCAATCGATGATGTGCTGGGAAGCGGATTTCTAAAATAGGCTTCTGCGCATGCACGAAGCTAAAAACTGCGGCAGGTTTTTTAAAATAATCTCCGAAGGACAGTGTCCGATACGTGTGAGATTAGGTGCGATGGACGGGTCTCAGTGTGCGGCTTTGTCCGTCCCAGGGTGAGTAAGGGCCCGTTCACACTGCACGCGTTTCCAGCCGCGTTTTGGAAACGCGTGCAGGTGGCCGACACGCACGACATGCATAGAGTGCAATGTCTGATGTTCACACTGCATGCGTTCCAGACCTTTGCGGTCCGGGAACGCATGCTGCACGCAGATTTTGCTAAAACGTGTGGCTGTCCCATTCACTTTTCAGTGATGGGATCAGCCACGCAACGCACACAAACGCGGATGGCCATGCGTTCGTACGCATTGCGGTACGCACGCGTTCCGCACGCATGGCCATCCGCATTTGTGATCTGAACGGGCCCTAAGCATTTACATTTTTTAAGTCACCCACTCATTTTGTTACAATGTCGTGTGTGTCATATGTATCTATTGCATTATTCCTTGTGACTCATCTTGTTGGTGGCTATTTGTGATTTAATTCCTTTATGATTTTTCAATTGGCGCGCGCTGTCACCCTTATCCGCTGTGCCTTGTTTTTTCATTTGGGATATGTTCCCTAATAAAGATTTTTTTGTCTGAATAGTGTAATGGTAAGGGCTCTGCCTCTGACACAGGAGTCCAGGGTTCGAATCTCAGCTCTTCCTATTCAGTAAGCCAGCACCTATTCAGTAGGAGACCCTTGGCAAGTCTCCCTAACACTGTTACTGCCTATAGAGCGCGTCCCAGTGGCTGCAGCTCTGGCGCTTTGAGTCCGCCAGGAGAAAAGCATGATATAAATGTGTTTGTTTGTATACTTATGGAGTGATATTGTTCTATATTGCTTGGTACCATGGATGTCTTTTGTTTTTGGTAGTTCTATTACTATGTCCATGGCAATGGACTTTTTTGTGTACCTTTTGCTCTATTTCTCTTTGCACTACATCAGTTCAAGACAGATGGCATGGAAAATCTAAACCAAAGCTCCAATTCATTCCCCCAAAAGTCCAGGATTCCAATCCAATATTACCTTTGTGTGGGATCAGTAGAATGAAGGAACAAGCAATCTATGCGGTTTTTTTGCAAATATTCAAATGATGTCACACCAAAGATAAGTGTGTTAACAATCGAATTGCAGAGCCCCTAAACACTAAAATACTTAGAGCAAGTGGATGGAAAGTGAATTCGTTAGGGGGAATGACTCTGATACAGTAGTAGTAATACAGTATTATACCAATTGTGACTGATACAGTAGACCAGGGTTCGAGTCTTGGTTCTTCCTGTTCAGTAAGCCTGCAGCTATTCAGTTAGGAGACCTTGGGCAAGACTAACACTGCTACTGCCTATAGAACCCTAGCACTTTGAGTCCGCTGGGAGAAAAGAGCAATATAAATGTTTTGTGTCTTGTTGCATAAACCAGACAATGAAACATGCCTAAAGCTTTGTACTCATGCCCCAGGCTGCCTCAACCGCAACTCTAGCATGAACAGCAGTCCACAACCCCCCTTGATGTGTCAGCGAGAGACCAGCGTACCATATCACCTTGACTGAGTGGATTGTTCTCCTACTCACCTTGCCAACTCTGTGCTGCTCCATCACCCACAGCGCCATCAGCCCTCTTCCCCTCTCCACTGCAACCGAACGCATCACTAGCCTGCAAACTGGCAACACGTCTTTACAGAACTTGGGCGCAAACTGTCGTCCAAGGGATCAAGTCCCATTTCCTGTGGATTCCTGAGAGCAACAGCCCTGGTACGTTTGTACGAAGCTCGAACCTGCAGATATTGTACTTAAACTAGATTACTGAATTGAAAATTGAAACAGGTGAACTGAAGTTAGAATAACTGACTAAATACAATTAAGGCTACAGATACGAACCATGTCAATATTATGCTTCATCAGCGTTTGGCCCTGGGCACTCCATTCATTTAGTAGTTCATCTTCCTGAATTTTTCATAGTTAGGTGACGGGGGACTATGTCATTACTTACAGAAGTTTCATATTCAATGCAGCAGTTTCCCTTTGGAAAGTCACTTTACACAAAGACCTGTGCACAAAGTATGGAGGAGAGTGGGAGTTGCTTCCCCACCATGGGGTCACCACCTGACCCCACCCGCCTGTTGTACTGGTATACAGCAGTATTCCATATGCACACGCTGATCCCACTCGTGCTTCTTAATCTCAGTAATGTTCCTCCCCAGCATCCTTATTACAATAATACAACATTCCCTACTAACTAATCACAGCGGGGTGGGACAGGAAGGGGAGTGTGCGGGATGGATGGACACAGTGCGGCAGCCAATCAGATTGGGGCACTTTTGTTTTCATGTTCACTTTATAAGTTCAATATGACCTACATATGTAATACTCTGCCTAACAAGGTGCCTTATAATTTCCTATTTGTGTTCCAACTGGGGTAGATACATATACATGTCCAATCACAATAGATTTGTCTCTATTTTTGTTCTAAAATATTCTGCTTTACAAGAAACCAATAATATCTCCATCGCATGAGACACTCTGTGAAAGGAACTGCACTGTGAATCTGCACCGTGCTCAAAACAACAGGCTGCAGTAGATGTATTTTTGCTTACCAAATTTTTTTTTTTTTTTTACAATATGTATTATAAATTATTTACTCAGTATTTGTAGCAATATATTTAGTCCTGTCAGGTGATCTCTGCAGAATGTTTGATTACTGAGAGTTCTGAAGCCAGTGAAGAATATATACCTCCCAGAATGCTCTCCTTTAACAAGGAACTCATTTGATAACAGTTGCTTTTGTCTACTTTTGAGGATTTCACTAAAATGAGACATTGTACAGTCCCTGCACTCACAATAAAGTACAATCTTGCAGCGTCAAAGGGAGAAAACCCATTGGCTCAGTTGTGATGACGTGTCATGCGTATATGTACTGAGCTTGAATGATAAGTCAACATTTGCTAAAATGTTTTGTTTGTCTAGAAAAACATTCTTAAAGTGTACCTGAGACAAGCAAAGTGGGGGAAAAAAAACAAAATCTACATACCTGGGGCTTCCTCCAGGCCCCTTCAGGCTGATCAGATTCAGGCTGCCTGGATCCTTCAATAGATGGCCCAGTAATTCCGCCAGTCAGCGCAGGTGCAGTCCAGCCGCATGTGCTCCCCTGTCACGCTCCCGCAGCCAGAAGCATTCTGCACCTGCGCAGTATTACTGTGTAGGCGCTGAACTCTCCTGGTGACGGGAGCACGATGGAGGACACGCACACACAGTATGCCCCGCATGGCGGAATTACCCGGCTGCCTAGAGGAGGATCCAAGTGGCCGAGGAAGACGATGATTGACTAATCAGCTTCAAGGGGCCAGGAGGAAGCCCCAGATTTGTATACATTTTTGCTAACTCTCGGGATTCCGGTTACTTGTAATTCACAGTTTTGCTGTAATTAATCAATAGAGAAGTGAATACTTTTTTTTTTCTTAGGCCTCATTTACACTATGTTACAACGCATGTGTAATTTTATCACCTGGTTCAATCACAACAGGGCGCACACATGGGCATTATTCAGAAACGCGCTGCAGACAGTAGGATTACAAGATCCATTGCAATACAAAAATATGGGCAGGGGAATAGCATGTGCATGTGCTATATGGAGTACATATGTGGGCGCCGGGCAATACTGCGCAGGGCGAGCCGAATGACAGCTCTCCCTGCTGCCGCTAAACTCCCCGGCGGCATTAAATACTTTTCCCCTCTGAGTTGTCGCATGTAATTCAGGGTCTAACAACCGCCAGAGGCCCGAATTACTGTTACGAGGGACGCGCATTGCTGCTATGATGGTGCTCAGTGCCGCGGCTTCATGTGCTAATGCACTGTTATTCTGCAATGCAAAGTGCACAGTGTCAGCAAAGCATTATTGACTTTTTGAATGGACAGTTATCGGATGGTCTGAAAACAGCGTCAGATCTCACATCAGCTACACCAGTGTAACTGCAGATCTGCTTTGTATGCAATTCTGGAAGTGGAAGTCACATAATGATTTTGTTGCTGGGCAGATCTTTCTGCCTGCTGGAGCAATCTTCTCCCCTGTGTGTACCTGAGGAACTTTAGTATATCCAAAGTGCCAGCAGAGCAACTTTGGACTGTATGAGGTAAGTGCAAATCGGCACCAGAAATACAGTAACAAAAATAAATGTACCTAATTTATAATGATGGAAAGATTTTTTTTGTCATTTCAATGAATGATGTAAAGTAATTTATTCCAAGAAGGTTGTTATTCTTTAATGATTTCACCAGCTTCTAATATATTCATAAGACAAATGATCAAGTGCTACATCTGTCCTATGAATAGCTTGCATACTGTGTCCACTGTAGATAATAACATGGCACAGCAACAGCAGAGTGACTGAATGGAATATATTAGAGTGGGCAGCATGAATCATATGCTACTGACAAACTGTAATCCACTCCAGTGTTCGTCAGGGCATTTAACAAGCCTTGCTTGTCAGGATCATGAGAGAGAAATGGAACAGCTGCTCACACAGTGCAGCCAATAATGGTCAGAATCACCTCTCTGTGTCCTGGAGAAAAAGAATATTGGTAGTCAAGCCTGAACACCATTACAGTGTGAACACCGGAAAACAGAACTTCTGACACAAGAATATAAAGGGCTTTTTGTCCGTGAAAAGCAAATAATCACTGCACAAATATTAAAGAGAAACCGTGACCAAGGATTGAACTTCATCCCAATCAGTAGCTGATACCCTCTTTCCCATGAGAAATATTTTCCTTTTCACAAACGGATCATCAGGGGGCTCTGTATGGCTGATATTGTGGTGAAACCCCTCCCACAGTGTGAGGTCAGGACCATGGTTCGGACATCACACTTTTGGAGCCTTGTTGCATTGTGGGAAAGAACAGCTGTCTGCAGCTGACAAAAAAAGCAAGCAGCATCTCCTTCCACTGACATCACCTGCCAGCAGTAAAAATGGGACCATATGATGACTGTCAGAATGTAATAGAACTCGGAAGAAACCCAGGCAGACATGGGGAGAACATGCAAACTCCTTGCAAATGTTGACCTGGCTGGAATTTGAACCAGGGACCCAGTGCTGCAAGGCAAGAGTGCTATCCACCAAGCCACCGTGCTGCCCAGAAACAGAAAAGACAAAACTCGGATTTTAATCCAATGCGGAACACACATCCAATTTTGATTGGCAAAGTTTAAATATCTACATGTAGTATGAGAGCCCACAGATTTTGAACACTATGACCAGATTGCGTAGGTAAGCTCTCATACGACTTTGAAGTAGTAAAACTGGCCAATCGTTGGCTAATGAAAATTAGATATGTGTATGCAACCTAAGGCGTAAAGCTGCTTGCACGGTCAGGGTGGTAAAGCTGACTAGAATTTAATGATAATAGCTATGTAACCAAGAAACAAAATATAACAAGGGTGTTACTTGCCAATACCACAACATGCTATTAATTACAACACTGAGCTCCTCTGTCTACAAAACATGAACTGGGTTAAGGACAGTGCAAAAAATATGTATGCATATATAAACAGTAAATAACTGATAGAAAGAAAATAGTTTGCTAAGTCCAATGCAAATTTTCTAAATGACAGTTTAGCACTGCCTATAAATACATACAGTACAGACCAAAAGTTTGGACACACCTTCTCATTTAAAGAGTTTTCTTTATTTTCATGACTATGAACATTGTAGATTCACACTGAAGGCCTCCAAACTATGAATTAACACATGTGGAAGTATAGTACATAACCAAAAAGTGCCAAGTGTGCAAAGCAGTAATCAAAGCAAAAGGTGGTTACTTTGAACTGAAGAACCTAAAACATTACATATTTTCAGTTGTTTCACACTTTTTGGTTGTGTACTATACTTCCACATGTGTTAAAGTTAGCCTAAAGTCTGGAAAAAAAAATGAGATTAACTCACCTGGGGCTTCCCTCAGCCCCCTGCAGCCGATCGGTGCCCTCACAGCCCCGCTCTGACGCTCCAGGACCCGCCGGCGAACACTTCCGGTTTGGCCGTCACCGGCCGACAGGCATGAGAACGCGAGTGATTGTTCGCGTTCCCAGCCTGTATATGGCCCCCTATGCTGCTATTGCGGCCTCACTTTAATCCATAGTTTGGATGCCTTCAGTGTGAATCTACAATGATCGTCGTCATGAAAAAAAAGAAAAGAAAACTCTTTGAGGCCTGGTGCACACCAAAACCCGCTAGCAGATCTGCAAAATGCTAGCAGATTTTGAAACGCTTTTTCTTCTTTTTCTGTAGCGTTTCAGCTAGCGTTTTGCGGTTTTGTGTAGCGGTTTTGGTGTAGTAGATTTCATATATTTCATATATTGTTACAGTAAAGCTGTTACTGAACAGCTTCTGTAACAAAAACGCCGGCAAAACGGCTCTGAACAGGCGTTTTTCAGAGCGGTTTGCGTTTTTCCTATACTTAACATTGAGGCAGAAACGCATCCGCAATCTAAAAAATGCCTCACCCTGGGAGGATTCGTTTCTGCAAAACGCCTCCCGCTCTATTGTGAACCACCCCATTGAGATACATTGACCAAGCGTATCCTGAGCCGCAAGCGGCTGCAGAAACGCTGAAAAAGCTGCTCGGTGTGCCCCAGCACTGAATGAGAAGGTGTGTCCAAACTTTTGGTCTGTACTGTAGATGCTTAGCTGGGAAGCCCATCGCAACAATTTATATAATAGTAATCGTCCAAAAGCAGCCAATAATGCTGATAGTTATTCTCCTCAAACTTGTTTATTGTTCAGGATGGGTACGCCTGTGCAGACATTAGATGGCTATCCAATCTGATGAGAAACAAATTGGTAGGGGAAACAGTTATCTTATATACTAGGCCAGATGTTACAAATAGCTATGGCCAGGGGTCAGGCCATGGTCAAAAATTATGTTGATTTGCCATCTGTTTTCTTCACTTATTAAAAAGAAAATTCAATCATTTCTTAATATGTGAAATTATAAGAAAGCCCTGTCTGTCTCTAAAAACATTACTAGACTTGGCGTACAAGACTACAACAAAAGAACAAATGTTGGACAATCTGTCACATCTCCGAAGCCTGCAAAACACTGTAGTTCTTACAGCTCAAGTCTGAGCAGCGTAAAAATGCTATTTTCCAGGCTCCCCACCTCTTTGCAAGTGCAAAAGCCCCCTTAAAACAGACCTGAACTCAGATCATCCTCTCTGCTCTAAAAGATACCCAACAGCATAATAACCTTTAGGCCCAATTCACACTTAGAAACGCAAAACGCCAGCGATTTTTGCAGGAGTGATTGTTCTGCGATTTCACGCGGAACAAAATATCACTGGACAGTGCAGCGATTTCTCCGTGATCGCGTTTAGCGCTTCTATAGGACTGAAACCGATCACTGGGAAATCGCCTAAAAATGGTGCAGGCTATGCATTTGCGTTTCGTGATTTTGGGTGATTTTCGGCAATTAGCACAAATCACCCAAGTAAGAACGGGCCCATTGGGTTTTATTACACTAGCGCTTTGAAAAGCGCTAGCGTTTGAGCGTTTTGCCGAAATCGCCGGCAAAACGCTCAAAGGTGAATGGGGCCTTATGCTGGGCATACACGGTGAGTTTCTTCTTATCACGGCTTGACTGATAATTTCCGACCAGTCCGATAGCCCGCCGGATCGATTTTCCGCTCGATACCGGCGGGCAGGACAATGGGTAAAAACGAAAAGCTGATAAGAAGTGCCCGCGGGGACAAACGGGAATTGATCCGGGCGGCCGCTGGTTCGATGCAGGCGCATAATCTAACCGTGTATTCCCAGCATAAAACAAAACATGTATTTGTTACAGCTGACACAAATCCTAAAATAAATCTGCACGGTTTCTACTTCCTGATTCAGGGGAGCAGACATATTGTTAACAGCCTGTGCTTTCAAATTAGCTAATCTGCCATCTCTGCCATGGCAGTCATGTGACACAGATGAGAGATCAAATTACAACTTGTGATTAGACACACATAAGGGGGAATTTAACAGGCTAAACTCTCTAAATACATACATGGTGCATTTCTCTATTTTTTCCTTCTGTCCTGTTCAAAAGCGCTAGCGCTGAGCTACTTCCTATTCGTTTTCGTTTCCTCCGATTTCTATATGCCAAATGGATATTTGGCATTCAGACTCAACTAATTGACCCCAAATCAAGTGATTAGGAGTGTTAGCCATTATAACCATATATCAATGGTTATAACACAATTAACAATTTATTATAATCTAAATCTAATTTTATCCAACTTTTTGAACAATTTCTTAAAAATTAAACATAAATTGAGTATAACCCATTTTTACGCGTTTTGCGTATTTTCGCAATAATTAGCGTTTAATGTTTCCTGGTGTTAAACGCGTTTATTTCCCATATAGCGGTTTTTGCTGGATTATACGCGTGTACGCATGCTGGACATGCTTATACGCGTTGGCAGATGGTTCTATGCGTACAAAAATACGCATAACACTCAATAGTACGCATGGATACATTTTACGCGTTTACACGTATTTTGACATTGCTTATCGCGTAAGATGGACAAACACCGCATATAGAGGTAAGTTGGCGTTTGATAAACGACAACAGTAGTTACGCATTAGAATACGCGTTCTAAACCGGTTTTACGCGTACTTCCTAACATTAGATATCCCTGCTATCTCTTAAGTTAGAACTTTATTAATTCAACACTATAGTTCAATTCTTTATTATCTCTTTGAAGGTTATAAACATTTTTATGCATATTTTCATACTCTATTTTCCTGTATCAATAAAGATAAATCTTCTTAGAAATAACAACTAGAACCATCTGATCATAACACAACTGTAAGTAATGCTTATTAATGCTCAATTTCAATGTTATGCAACTGATGTGCAATTTGTTTTTCTGATATGCCTTATTCACTTGTTTTGAACTCATTGTTAAAAAAAACTTTGAAAACTCCAATAAAAACTATTGTAATTCAAAAGCGCTAGCGCTTAAAAAGATCTTGTAGTGTAAATCAGCCCTAAAGGTTATTCTGCTGTGGCTTATCTTTTAGAGCAGAGAGGAAGTTATGAGTTCAGGTCCATGGTATTGACTTTGCAGTATTTATAATGCAAGGTGGAATATCTGCCAGGGTACTGACACTAGGAAAAGAAGGGAAGATTTACATACAATCATGCAAATCTTCTTTTCTCTGAATCAGGATCAGTTCCCATAAGTATGCTGCTCTGATGCAATAAGTCTCCAGCACGTTACTCCTGTGTGGAGCAGATGCGGATATGTGCAATTTCTCCAATGAACGCCAGGTTGTCGATTATCATTTACAAAAGAAAAATTGTGCCTTGTGGCATTGTATCACAGTGCAGTGAACCACAATGGACTGGTGTGAAAACAGGAATCCATTCCCAGTCCAGTGTCTGCTGTGGTACAATGCAACACCACAGAGCTGGCCCATAGGCATCACCTCCTTCCGTACAGATGCAGAAGTAGCCAGTCTTGGACTTCATTCCTCTTAAAGCGGATCCGAGATGAAAAACTAACTATAACAAGTAACTTGTCTATATATCTTATCTAAAGTTGATGGTTTACACAGAAAATCTAGCTGCAAACAGTTTTAATAGAATATGATTATTTATTCCTGTGATACAGTGACAGCAGCCATGTTTGTAAACATTACACAAAAGCAGGCTTATCTGCATCTTGAGCCATCAGCCTAATCCCCTCTCTTCCTCCCTCCTCCCCTTTGCCTCTGAAATCAATGGCTAGTAACACCTCCCCCTCCTCCTGCCCAGACTGAGCTCCTATGAGCCCTTGCTACTGCCAAGGCTCTCTGAAAACCTGTGGGCGTGGCTTTTTTAGTTTATAGGGAATTAGGGGGAGTATTAAAACAAAAACAAAAAAGTATTTGGCTTGAGGAATGCCCTATAAACAATAGAAAAGGAACACAATTATGCAATGTGTAAAAGTTCACCTCAGATCCACTTTAAGTCGATGTGCATAAAACAAAGATCTTGGTTGGGGTCTGGCTGGTTTTAAACTTACTGTGCCCCAAGGCCAAGTATGTTATTGCTCCCCTTTCATGAGCAGAAGCGCCCCTCCCATTCCATGTGCAGCCCCCTCTTCCATGTGTAGCATCCATGTACTGTAGTACAGTTCCCTTGGGCATCAGTTTCACTTTTTCATATGTTGCTCCCCATTTTCAGCCCATATGTAGCAACCCCTCTTTCATGTTCAGGTGTCCCCTTGAGCTGCTGCTGCCCAAGGCCAGGGCCTTTGTGGCCTTTCCAGAAATCCAGCCCTAGTTGGGGTGGGGCACAGTTGGGAGGTTGGCCTCACATGGTATGTGTACAAGGCACGGGACTCATGAAGCATGTCCAACAATATTTAATAAAGCGCTTTAATCTTGCTTCAAAGAGATGGACACTTATCCATTTGCCCTCTAGAGCCCAAAATCTATGGGAATCCCTATCTGGCAGGTGCTACTCCGAGGATGTACTAGGCTGAGCTACTGTTCTTAACATCCTCTCCACAACTTCATATTTTATGGCAAGGGATACTGTTATGAATAAAGAAGTACATTGTTACAAGATGTGCAAAACCAGCACCTTCCAAGAAGTGCTATAAAAAAAACTTACAGTCTTTTTGTTAAACTATGTAGTCAAAAATGTTAAAATGCTGCCAAAACTGGCCAGATACTATCCACATATGCAGCAGATAGCATCACTAGTTTTCATTTTTGAAATGTACCTAAACTCAGAAAAAAATTATAAATAGAAATGAGTGAATATAGATGAGTGTCCCCTCACAAAGACCATTCCTCACATAAAATATTTGTTTGGGCATCTTAAGTTTCTTTTAAGGTCCCATTGACACTGTGTCGGAAGAATGCAGAATGTACTCATAATTTATAAGGAGTGTTATCACGTCTTCCATTGTAGCACACAATACACTACTGCCTTTTCATGAACAGGGAGTGCTTGCCATTCATCAACATGAATGGCATCTGCAATGTCAGATAGACTGCATGTAGCATTAAAATGCATAGCACAAATGTAGTGTGACAGAGACCTAATATATACTGATATCTTTCACCACTGACACTCTCTCTTTGAGCTCTGTAAAGAAAATGACAGGTATTCCTGAGTATCTGACCTCGATCTGCTGCTCTAGTGTAAACAAACTCCAGTTTAAAGGGAATGTCCAAGCAAAATAAAAAAATAAATTTCACTTACCTGGGGCTTCTACCAGCCCCATGCAGCCATCCTGTGCCCTTATTGTCACTCACTGCTGCTCCAGTCCCCCCACTGGCAGCTTGCCGACCTCGGAGGTCGGCGGGACGCATTGCGTACATTTTTACGCATTCCCGCTAGTGCAGGAACATCAACACATACATTTTTATGCGTTACTGGTTCAATGCGTAAAAATGTACGCATTAAACCAGTAACGCGTAAAAATGTATGTGTTGATGTTCCTGTACTAGCGGGAATGCGTAAAAATGTACGCAATGCGTCCTGCCGACCTCCGAGGTCGGCAGGCTTCCAGCGGTTGACTGGAGCAGCAGTGAGTGACTACGAGGGCACAGGATGGCTGCATGGGGCTGGTAGAAGCCCCAGGTAAGTGAAACTCATTTTTTTATTTTGCTTGAACCTTCCCTTTAAGGAGCTCTAGAGACTGGGATAACCCTTATTTTCTGGAGTAGCTGTCAAATGACACGCAGGAACATCAGCTCTGCAGGTATGTCAAGTTTGAGAATATTGCACCTCTTTCAGACCCTGAAATCCAGAAATCATCATATTGCCAGGGAGGTTAACTACTTTAGGTCCGCAGTGATTGAAATCTACACCGTTTTGGTGGGCTTCTGGCTGGCAGGACGTAGATTTCAATCACCGTCCACAGCACGCATTCGCAGTTTCCGTCGTTCCCCACCGATCGCGCTGCTCAAACCCGACGTTTCTCCCCGCAGCGAACAGGCTGTGCCTGTCTCTATGACGGCAGAGCCATGTGAGCCGGTCAGGAGCTGATTTCATTGGCTCCTGGCTGTGTTTATCAATGTAAGCCGCTCCCATTGGCTTACATTGATGGACACGGTTAGGAGCCAATGAAGGCTCCTGACCGGCTCACATGACTCTGCAGTCTAAAGCCGCATCTACACGAGTAGATGCGGCCGCGATGCTCCTTATCAATCGAGCCGCTGATGCGGCTCGATAGATAAGATCCGACAGGACGGATCTCCGCACCGCCGATTCCCTGCTCACTCCCCGCGAGGGGACAATGGCAGGGAATCGAGCGGAAGATAAGCGGTGCCGGCGGGCACGAGCGGGGATTCGAATGCGGGGGACGCGGCGGGCACGCGGAAGAGGCGATCCGGCGGCTAATCGAGCCGCCGGATCGCCGCAATGTCTCATAGTGTAGACAGGGCTATAGAGACGGCAGAGTCTATGTCCTGAGGATCCCGGCGTGCGGCGATGACGGCGGGCATGCGCAGCAATTCCGTTTTCCGTCTGTATTGTACTAGCGGTCTCTCGTCCTTAAGGGTGCAGAGACCGCTGGTACTTAAGTGGTTAAGAAAACATTTATTTACCCATCTATAAATAATATAAAAAAAAAAAAAAAAGGACAATGGGTAGGTTGCTAAAAGGTACACTTACCTGGGGCTTCTATCAGTCCCCTGTAGCGGTTATGTCCCGCGCCATCCTCCTCTGATCACTCATTCCCCACCGCCGGCACCGGGCAATACTTCGTCTAACAAGAGAATAACGTGCGATCCTGGTCGCGTCTCCGGGAGCTTACTGCGCAGGCGCAGTACAAGGTTTTCTTGTACTGCGCATTAAGCTCCCGCAGACGCGAGAGGTGGCACAGACACATGACACGTGTAATTAGACCGGGACCAGCGGCGGGGAACGAGTGAATGGAGGAGGATGGCATGGGACATTACAGATACAGGGGGATGATAGAAGCCCCAGATAAGTGTCTGTTTATTGCAGGACTCCACAGAAACCCTTTTTATTATTATGTGTACACCAAGCTGGAACAGAGAGATAAGGCTTAACAGTATTGCTGCAGTTCTGGCTATAAAAGACTGAAAAAGTTTAAAGAGGAACTGCAGTGAAAATAACATGGCAAATAAAATTGCTTATTGCTCCCAATATTGATTTATAGATTATTTAGTCAGTGTTTGCCCATTGTAAAATCTTTCCTTGCCCTGATTTACATTATGAAATAGATCACTGGTGGTGACTTTAGTTCTGACAGATGATCTATGTGGAATATTCATTACTAATGGCCCATACTCCCGGGCTACAATTGTCGCCGCAACACGCAGCGCGAGCGTGTTGCAGCGACAGGTCGCCCGTGAGTATGCGGCGTTGCACGGGCGCGCACCCCGAACCGTCGCTGATGTCGCCAGGCGATTGCCGCCGCAACTGTCGCTAGTCCGCGTGAGTATGCGGACTAGCGACAGCAACCTTCATGAAGAGTACGGTGCTTCCGGCGGAGGAGGACCATTGGCGACAGCTTCCGTCGCATCGCTGGTCCCTCTTCCGCGTGTGTACGTGGAGGGACCTGTAGACAAGCTGTTGCCGGCCTGTCGCGCACACGCTCACGTGTGCTGGCGACAGGCCACTTTTGTAGCCCGTGAGTATGGGCCATAAGAGTTCTATGCACAGAGGGAGACATTGCTTGCTCGTCAGTTGGAAAAAGCTGTTAATTGCCACAATGCAACAAGGTTCACAGACAGCAAACTGTAAGGGCTTGAGCCCACTACGCAGTTGTTTCCGCTTTTCAGCATCTGTAGCATTGATGTGTAACTGAGAAGTACAAACAACTGCGTTAGTGGCTCAGGCCCTTAGGATCATGGTCCTGACATGACACTGTGGGAGGGGTTTCACCACAATATCAGCCATACAGACCGTCCTGATACTCTATTTGAGAAAAGGTAAAGATTTCCTGTGAGAAAGGGGGAAATCAGCTACTTGGTTGGCATGAAGTGCACTCCTTGGTTAAAGTTCCTCTTAAAGGCAGGGGTCACACTTGCCTAAAATCGTGTAAGTTTTAAGTAATGTGAAATCGCATATAATGCTTCCTAATGCACAACTGCAGTGCAGTGGAAGCAATGCGGGTTTTACCAAAGAAATACCGGTACATATCGCAAGGACGTGGGTATGTCACGTGAGTGATGACATGATGGGAGAGGAGTTTTGACAGTCATTTCATAAATTTATAAAAGCCAACAGCCAGGTATATTTTATATTTATTGCAAAAAGTACAGAGATGCAATGCACTCAACTTGGTGCACTGTTTTAGTGCCAATTTACTATCATATACATCAAAAAAAGAAGAAGGCTGAAATACTTATCTAGGTAACAAACAATTTAAAACTGTAAAAGGGTTCTACATAATATGTAGGATCCAAGCAATGCCTCTTGAAAATGCTTCCCCTAATCTGTGTAGATGGTCCTGGACAACAGACAATGGTCTATTGATGTACCACAGACTTTCATAGTTATAGATTGCAATGGTCCCAGGAAATTTAGTCTGTGCCGACCCCCTTCCAGTCTGAACAACTGAATGATATAATCTAAGCAGCAGCCACACCCACAACGTTTGATTACAACTCCCTCAAGTAAGTCAATTCTGGCCATTTCAATTCAGGAATTTCAGCTGAAAATATATTATTTCACTCAAAACAGCAACATTTGACCACTTTGATTACTAAGGGCTCTTTCACACTAGATGCTGATCCGTGCGTTTTGACAGATTGCTCCTAGGATGCGGTAAGTGGGGTACTGTCACAATCTGCATCTGCTGGTAAATTCCTGCATGTACTACCTTCGCTTCACCAGCAGATGTCACCAGCCTCTGTGAATTTGCAGCCTGAACTTTCCTCTGCCCACCAGCAGAGGGCGGACTTTCTGGATATCTCTCCACAGATGGAGGAGGCCTGGACTGTCACATGGTCTCGCAGCATGGCATTTAAAGAGAGTCTGTAGCGAGAATAAATCTCGCTTCAGACCTCATAGATAGCAGGGGCATGTGTGCCCCTGCTAAAACGCCGCTATCCCGCGCCTTAACGGGGGTCCCTGATGCCCCAAATCCCCTCCGTGCAGTGGGGGAGCGCTTCCGCATTGGGGCAGGGTTAACCGCCGCAGCCCTGCCTCCCGCGCATCTATCAGACGCGTACCTCAGCCTCTCCCCCGCCCCTCTCAGTCTTTCTTCACTGAGAGGGGCGGGGGAGAGGCGGCGATGCGCGTCTGAGAGGCAGGGCTGCAGCCGTTAGCCCTGCCTCCAGGAAGAGCAAAATTTACGACCAAGTTGGTCGTTGATTTTGCAGGGGGGGGGGGGGGGGGGGGGTTTGGGGGTGAAGGGACCCCCATTTAGCCGCGGGATAGCGGCGTTTTAGCAACTATGAGCTCTGAAGCAAGATTTATTCTCGCTTCAGAGTCTCTTTAAGCCACACCTGAACACTTACTACTTGCTAGCTCTTTGTTCCTGGTTCTAGCCATCCTGCCCTGAGTTCCCTGTTCCTGGTGTTATAGTTCCTTGATTCCCTGCTGTATTGAACTCCCGTGTTTGACCTTGTGCTTTGTATTACCGACTATTCTTTGCCAAGCGATTACTTTACTGTTTCGATCTCCTGTTATGACCTATGCTTGTTGACCATCCGTATGTCTCCTCCTTGAGTGTGCATCTTGTACCTGTATATATTTCTGTGTTTATATTGTACTGTGTTTATATTGTTATATTTGTACTGGTTGAACTCGATGGACGTATGTCTTTTTTCAGCCAAAATAACTATGTAACTATATATTGGTGATAATATTCTGGTTCCAGGGTCAGTGTGCACACAGTTATACACACTGGATCTACTCTGCATAAACCATCTTATGCAGAGAGGTTCTTGTGTATATACCCTGGTATTTCATACATTTGTATGCTTATTGTATACATCCACTGGTATCATCATTGCTGTGTATATATGAATATATCTGCCTGTGTTATTGCTGCAGTGTATGTATGCCTGCTGAATACTTTGCCTGCAAGTTAATGCTGATTGTTTTATGTGCATGTGGTTAATGAACGGCATTACTTTATTTTCATTTAATAATAAATCCTTATTATTCATTTACTCCTGGTTTGTCAGTCCTTTCCTAACAGTGACATCTCTGCCTGGTCGCGGGTTTGTGCGTTTGCTTCTGTTTTGCTCCAGGTGCAGCGCACAAACTCCATGCAAACATAACAGGTACCATGAAAGTCTATTGACTTTCATGTTACCTTTCACATCAGTGGCTGGATAGTGTACTGGTTAAGGGCACTGCCTTTGACATGGGAGACCAGGGTTCGAATCCTGGCTAGGGTCAGTACCTATTCAGTAAGGAGTTCAAGGCAAGACTCCCTAACAATGCAGGGTGGCCGGTTGAGCACATCCTAGTGGCTGCAGCTCTTGAGCGCTTTGAGTCAGACAGGAGAAAAGCGCTATATAAATGTTCGGATTATTATTATTCAAAGTATTCCAGAGCGTAATTGTCCGCCACAACCACACGCGTTTTCCCGTCTGGTGAACTAGAACTAAGCGTCACTGAACAGCGTCGAACCGCAACTTCCTGCCGTCCCGCCATAGGTCATAGTGTGCATGAACCCGATTTCGTCCATCCGTTGCCTAGTGTGAAAGAGCCCTAAGCAATTAGTACATTCAGATCTTTGCCAGGAGATAGGCTTTAAATAGTGATATTTAACAAAAAAAAAAAAAAATAGTGCCTAAAGTGAAAAGTCCATCAATAGTGGGTGCAGATCAACTGTTGCACTAGTGACTAGACCAATGACTGGCAAGTATAAAAGAAGCTTACTTTACAGGTTACCACCGGCCGGAGCAGTGCTTTTCGTCGCTGCTAGATTTGGGCGCAGCCGGCGCCACCATAGACTACAAAAGGAATCACAACTGAGCAGCGCTCAGTGAGTAACATCTGTGTCGTCGGTTGCTTAAAAAAAAAACCACAATAATTCGGCCTCCAGCAATCACTGTAAGCAGAATTATATCATTCCCCCATTATCCATGGCGGCCTGGAGGGGGGGAATAGTAAATGATTCGGCCCAGACTTGTGCAGAAGCAGGATCAGCCATATACCGGCTGTATCCTGTGCCCAAGTCTACCGGCGCCGATTTCAAATGTATGCCCACTGGCTACCTTCCAAAAGCTGGATGGCCACTGATGACCAGACAGGCATGGGAAGCACATTACTGAACAGTACCAGACCTGTAAGGTCCTTCACTTTCACTCAGAAAGCACGTTGACTGATTACTCATCTATGGCTTCTGATAATAAAATAAGAAGATAAAAAGCACATCTATGTATCACTCTCCTCCCCTCCACCTTTATTATAGGAAGTGACTTATTTAAGAGCACAAGACCAGGAGCACCTCACCACCGCAGCAAACACTAGAGGTCAGGTCCCAGCAAATATTCATCTGACTTTAGAAATCTTGGCAGGACCAAAACAAGGCTGGTGGCCAACTTTCCCATAGCTAATGACACAAGCCTGCTCATCTCAATTACTGTGTGGACCTCTGATCTCACCAGGAGAGTTATACGATTTGTTATCAAGATATTTGTTGTTGGTTTTTTTGCCCACTTTTCTCATCCATAATAGAGAACTGCATTGCTGCAGAACCTCTGGAATAGTACAGGTCAGTCATTAGGTGGAGGGCAGTCACTTCCAGGGACGTCCCATACAATACCAGTGCCCGTATAACATCAGGCAGAACACAAAAATCATCGAAGTGTCACCAGCTTGCAGTGGCGTAGCTAAACAGCTGTGGGCCCGGTGCAAATTTTACATGGGGCCCCCCAAGCACTCTATACATAACAATTGATACGATGCACCAAAACCTGTCAAGGACTACTACAGTGTCAAGAAGGGGATGGGGAGACACTACAGTGTCAAGAGGGGCAAGAAGGGGATGGGGAGCAGTTTGGTAATGATTACCACTATTCAAAGTGTCTATAGAAGTGATTATTACGAGCACAGGACCCACAGAGAGCTAATACTTTGATAGAGGGTGGACCCTTGAGGGCCCCTCTGGCCCAAGGGCCCCGATGCGGTTTCTACCTTTGCACCCCCTATAGCTACGCCACTACCAGCTTGCTACTTGTCTGCTCCAGTACACAGGGCAGCCAGCAATTAGTAGATGAATATATGTCATACAGTCTTATTGCTGGGCCCAGCGCAGCATAGTTACTCCATGCAAATAGATAACATCAGCAGGAAAAAATCTCCCAACTTATCACATACAATCTTCTTCAGCACAGGTCTAGATATCTAAACTGATTTCTGAATTAAGGTCCACAAAATAGTATAATGATGCTGTTAAATGACACCCTATAAAAAAGGAAATCACTTGGAGAAAACAGTACTTCCTAATATAACACAGAGCCTGGCTACTTACATATCACAATCATCTACTGTGATTGGGTTAAGTTCTGTGCGGAGGAGAATGTGTTCCTTGTCTTCAATGCAGCAGTTCTGGAAAGCTGCAGAGAACACCAGAACAGCGGTTTTACAAGTCAAATATTGGTGCTGTCCCAATACTGTTTGGGCCTTAAAACAAAGCTATGCAATTGTAAAGAAATCCACAATGCTGCTGGACTTTTGATGCTAGTACAGAGGGCAAATGTTAGATTTTTATCAATGTGCAATACAACCCTCAAATGTTGCACACAACTGTAAATTAGCGTAAAGACCAGTAACAGCGCATTATGTCTATGCACACACAATTCATAACAATAAATATATTCACCATACAACTATGAGTAAGGTATGTACAATCCTGCTGAGAAGGAAGTTTCTACATATATTTTGCTATACTAAAAATTGAATATGATGTAAGAGAAGTCTGTTATTGTCTGCAGGGTAGAATACAAGCAAGAGAAATAGAAGCATCAGCCTACCCCCCTGCCAGCAGTAATGGATGTGGCTCATACTTACAGACATATGGCTGTAGGTGCAGATCTCACACAGTAAGGATGCCTGGATGCCCTGGTCTCATGCTGGCCAGCTCATTACACACAGCACGGAGGGGGAGCTGATAATGTCTATACACACAACGAGCTGCCTAAGTTTGGATGCCAGGGCCGGGAGCAAACGAGTTCTTTCTTTGTCATTATCCTGGAAAAAAAAACCTCCACGGAATACCAAATTGTCATGGGCTGAAACTGACGCAAATCTGAACCAACCAGGTGCCGGGATGCTCTTAAGGACGCGCCTCCCTGCTATGGACGCAACCGGTGAGCTGCATCTGCTGGAAAAGAACGGGTGGAATTCCTGGTAACATAAATCCGCTCGCCACAAAATGTCACCCAAACGTCTCATTCATCAAATGGGAGCCGGGGTTGGGAAACGACAAGTCAGGCTGGCGACCAATAGAAACACAAGCCCCGCATAGCGAGCCACCTTAATAATCAGTGCAGCTGCTGCATGTTATGCCATTAGCTAGCTAGGGACACCTAAACAACGCAGTGATACTGGTGCGTACATGTGCACTGCTGCTCGCACCTGCACAAGCTCACTCTGCTGATTAACCCAAAGATAACTAAAAGCTTGGCCCCAGGTACTACTTCTAGGGTACTGCTGTGACTTTCTAAAGAAGGACCACCTTAAAGGATACAAAACAAAAGTCTGTGCCATCTGAGCTATTTTACATCGGGCACGTCGGTGAGTAGGGATATAAATGTGACGTGCTAGAAGCAGGATTTTATTATTTTTACCACTGCGCATCCCTGCAGTTTAATTATTTGAGGACCGCGGTGTTAAACCCACTAAAGACCAGGCCATTTTTCATAAATTGGGCCACTGCAGCTTTAAAGTCATTGGGATCCTTGTAATAAAAAAAGAAACCAGATACTTACCTAAGGAAAGGGAAGGCTCTGTGTCCTAATGAACCTTCCCTCTCCTCTGCCCTCAGTGCAGCACTGACTCCGCCTTTCAAATCCCCTGCCACAGGGAACTTTGGAAGTCTTCGGGAGCCGAGTCTTACCCCGAAGACAGACGGCTCCATACTGAGCATGCCCGATAGTGGGCGCTCGCACATGCGCAGTATGGAGCCGCCCGTCTTCGGGAGTACTCAGACTTTCCGAAATCACCTTCGCCAGAGGAAGGAGCAGTATTTGACCAATTTAGTCAAATACTGCTCCCGGGGACAGCGCAGCACCGTGGGCACCGGGAGAGGTAGAGGAGAGACTCATTAGACCCAGAGCCTTCCTTCTCCTTAGGTAAGTATCTGGTTTCTTTTTTTATCAAGCGGTTCCCAATGACTTTAAGGGCTCGCTGCAGGACCGCACAACTCAGCACACAAGTGATTCCCCTCCCCTCCTTTTCTCCCCGCCAACAGAGCTCTCTGTTGGTGGGGTCTGATCTCTCCCCCAACGTTTGTTTATTTTTTTACAAATATTTTTTATTTTTAAAAATGCATATTTTTTTAAAAATAATTTTCCATCCCCCAGTCAGCCTATCACTGTGATCGGCTGTGATAGCCTATCACCGCCGATCGCTTCTCTGTCAGAAGTGTCACACAGCTATCCCTAGTACAGCGCTGCCTTAGATCACAGCGCTGTACAGGTATATTAGACGGCAGTTTCGCCAACAGTCTCCGAGCGGTGATCGCTGCTGGGAGACAAGTGGAGATGCGCGCATGTTCCCTGCTAGCTCTATAGAAGGCCGTTTATGCCAATCGGCATGGAGCGGTCCTGGGGCTGCCTCACAAGATGGGGCACCCAAACTACCATGCGACACCTAGAGGGAAGTGTGGGCAAGCCCTGGACCTCTCACCTCCAGAAAACTCACCCCCACCGCCTCTAAACTGAATGCTAACTGCAACAAACACAATTGCTAACTCCCAGCTAGAGCAATCTCCTGCCTTTATCTGGCCTTTATCTGGTCAGCAGACGCCAGTCAGCCAATCAGGTGTACTGTTATACACCCTTTGCCTGTTGTACCAAATCTCGCAGGAATTGCATAAATTAGCATTCAGGTGGGAGGCTTCGGTTGGATGCAATCGTAGATTGCATCGTTTTACCACTCACCTGTCAACCGCATCCTGGAAGCTGCAAAAAAGAAATTTAAAATCACAAACACTGGTCCGCACGACAGCCGGGGCCCCCAAACCACTATGCGATACCTAGAGGGAAGTGTGGGCAAGCCCTGGACCTCTCACCTCCAGGGAACTCACTCCCACTGCCTCTAAGCTGAATGCAACAAACACAATTACTAACTCCCAGCTAGAGCAATCTCCTTCCTTTATCTGGTCAGCAGACGCCAGTCAGCCAATCAGGTGTACTGTTATACCCCCTTTGCCTGCTGTACCAAATCTAGCAGGAATTGCATAAATTAGCATTCAGGTGGGAGGCTTCGGTTGGATGCAATCGTAGATTGCATCGTTTTACAGGGACGCCCCATGTAGGCACATCTCCCACATGGAAACATACCTAGAGGCAGTGTGTTTTAGGATATCTAGTAGGAGTGCAACTTAGCTTAGGACAAACTTAGGCCTCAATTCACTAAGCTTTATCAAACACTTTATCAAACATTTGATAATTTACCTCATGGGTAAAATCGAATTTTGAATTCACGAAGGTGTTATAGATTTATTGAACGTTTCATTGATAACACATTCGATAAATATATAACACCTTAGTGAATTCAAAATTCGATTTTACCCATGAGGTAAATTCTCACATATTTGATAGTGTTTTTATTATTATCATTATTATTTAGTATTCCTATAGCGCTGACATATTACGCAGCGCTGTACAGTATGTATATATATATATATATATATATATATATATATATATATATATATATATATATATATATATATATATATATATATATATATCTTGTCACTAACTGTCCCTTAAAGGAGCTCACAATCTAATCCCTACCATATGTCTATATTATGTAGTGTAAGTACTGTATTCTAGGGCCAATTTTTTAGGGGGAGCCAATTAACTTATCCGTATGTTTTTGGAATGTGGGAAGAAACTGGAGTGCCCGGAGGAAACCCACGCAGACACAGAGAGAACATACAAACTCTTTGCAGATAGTGCCCTGGCTGGGATTCGAACCAGGGACCCAGCGCTGCAAGGCGAGAGAGAGCTAACCACTACGCCACCGTGCTGCCCTAAGTGTTTGATAAAGCTTAGTGAATTGGAGGCCAAAGGGGAAGTGGCCTAAGGTAGAGTGTATGCTCATCGGAACAAGTGAGTTTTGAGAGAGCGTTTAAAGGTAACAAAGGTTGGAGAGTGACGGATGTGTTGTGGGAGGGCATTCCAGAGGAGGTGTGAAGCACGCTCAAAATCTTGTAAACGTGAATGCAAGAGTGTTTTTGTTTTTTTTACTATTTATTGAACAACATACAACATAGCACAGTACATATACATAGTGTTGAAAGTTAAGGAAGGTTCACATGGGCTTTTGCTCGGCGTCACATTCAGACGCCGGCGTTTAGACGCTGGCTTTTGAAGGATTTTGGGTAGCCTTCAAGGATAGTAGTTTAGGTCTGTGCAATTGTTTCCCGCCTCTGAAAGCAACATGTTGCTTTAGAGACGAGATCTACCGCCAGGCTTTCATGAAAGCCTGCAAAAGCCAGCTCTAAACGCTCCCATTCACTTGCATGGGATGGCAGAGATCCCAAAAAACGAAGTGTCTGAAACATCGTAGAAATGCCGTGTGAACCAGTCCTAATACTTAGGCCCCGGTCAGATATGGAAGTGCTTAGCGCTTCAGTTTTGCGTGAGTTATTTTAACGCGATTAGCACTGTAAAAACCACTGGATACTTCCGCGATTACAGAGCGATCACGGTCAGTACAATTGCTCCAGAATCATCCCCCAAAATGCTGCAGGTAAAACGTTTGCAATTGGCGCTAATCCCAAAATGCCCACGATCAGCACCAATTACGGCAGTGAGAACACTGCCATAGGTTAACAAAGCACCAGCGCTTTAGCGGTTAGCGGGAATCGCCCGCTAATCACATAAGTGTGAATGGGCCCATAACCATTATCGGCTAACAAAGAAATGTTAACAGGCAACCAATATGCGAACACCAAAGAGCCTAAAAAGTCTTGCATGAATTACGATAAAAAGGTATACCTAAATGGTTGCGTCTGGAATAACTGAAACCCAGGGGAACTAAGTATAACACTTGTCACAAAACCCCCTGGGACAAATTGAGCACCGAAAGCTCAATACTGATAAATCAGTAACATGTTAACAAGTATAGATAGCAAGGAAAAAAAAAAAAAGAGGAAAGGAAAGAAAAGTAACTAAAAGAGAACTATGATAGTCTTCAGACTGTCCCCAGCAGCCATACAACCCCACAAGAGGGGCATCTTGCCCACCTATAAGTATCCAGAAAAAGAAAGTATTACACCAGACCTTGTCAAATACATGAAGGATATCAGACAATTTAGCTGTCAAATGTTCCATACCATATATATATGAGAAAGTCTAGACATCAACTCCTGCGTGGTTGGAGTTTTCTGATCCCTCCAATGCTTAAGGCTCATACACACATCAGACCATAGTCTGATGTGTTCCTGCAAAATGCATTCATAGTCTATGATATCTGCAGATCATCATACACACCTTGTTTAACAGACATTCATCTGCAGATCAGATCCACCAGGATGGATTTTCAGATCTGCAGATGATTGTCTGATCTGCAGACGAATGTCAGTTAAACAAGGTGTGTATGATGATCTTTGGCAGGAACAGATTTTTTGCAGATACTGATCTTTTGTGTCTGTACAGCATCTGTGTGTGCAGCATCTTGCAAAGATTTTTTTCTGATGGGGAGTTCAGCTCCATAGAATAGACTGTGTAGGTATGGCTCTCATACTACATGGAAGGGGGTAAAATTGGTCTGTGATCTTTCATTTTCAAAAGACTATGGTCTGATGTGTGTATGTGGCCTTAGCTATTAAGCACCTAGCTGCTGTCAAATAATGATTTAAGAAAACGCTGAATATGAGGTTTCGTTTTAGGAAGTGGAAGACCTACTAAACAGATACAAGGATCTTGTGGTACAGTGATTTCCATATGAAGGGCAATAACCCAAACCACTTCTTCCCAAAAACCCTGCATCCCAGTACAGTCTCAGAAAATATAAGTTGTATAGAACCCACTTGACCACATAAACGCCAACACAGCGGGGACACATATAGGCTTACAGCCTCGAGGCGAATATTTCATTATAAAAACCAGGGGACAGATACCTCAAATCAGTTCTCTTCTGACGGTAGCGGCGGCTGGACTCCCGGCCCAAGCTAAGGGGCTCCTGGTCAAAGCCAGAACTGTGTCCGTCCACAAAAGTCCAAGATTCTGGATCCCCGTTTATTTTGGTAAGCAAAATCTGTTTGTGTGTATCTTTGTAACCTCTTATTTTTGTAACTTTTATCTTTGTAACTTTTTTATTTTTGTACATCTTTTGTATATATTAAGTTCTGCATTGTTCCTCGTTTTTTATGGAATATTAAATCGTTATTTAATAAGCTTGACTTCTGCTGTGCTAAACTAACACTTATGGCCTCAATTCACTAAACTTATCTCCTGTCTTTAATAACTCTTCTAGAGTTGTTACCATGGTGATAAGGCATGTAGTATTCAGGAAACATTTTACCTCAGGCAAGCCTAAAGTTAACTCTTCTGTCTTTAAATTAACTCTCCAATCCTTAAAATAACTCCAGAGTTAAAGACAGGCTGTTAATTAGCTGCATGTGAAAATAACTACAGAGGAGGTAAATTAACTACAGAGGAGGTAAATTAACTACAGAGGAGGTAAATTAACTACAGGAGAGGTAACTTAAGGAATGAAGAGGTAAGATAACTCTCTCACTGTGTGGAGGTAAGTTTTCTCTTGCTTTATTATCTCTAGCATGATCTTAGTGAATTGAGGCCATAGCCTAGAAGAGATTGAAGTGCAACTGTGTATAAGTCCATGCCTATTTGTATGCTTGAGCAACACTACCATATGAAATTGTAATTGCATTGTGTGTGGGGGCGTTTGTCATACGTTGGCCTAAAGCGCGCAGCTGACCCAACGTAGGAAAAACGCCAGTGCGAGTAGCGACAGCAGAGTGGCTAACAGTATCGTTCGGAACGACTGTTAGTGGTTTTGCTTCACTACAGTGTAAGATTGCAACTGTGTGTGTGTGTGTGTGCGTGGCGTTCCCGTATTCGGCCTAAGCACAAAGCTGACCCGAATACAAAAACGCGGAGTGCGCGCTGAGGACTCGACAGCAGAGTGGAAGTGTCTAGCGAACCGCTAGTGGTGGCAGTGACCGACCTGCACACGGGGTAGCCGCCGAAGGCTCTATGCAGAACAATGCGCGCAGCGGGAGCGTTTCTACATACCTCCCGGGGATCCCGACGTCGGACGCAATTTTTCCTCCTCTCCTCCGGATCTCACTTCCTCCGGGTGAGATCGCCGGCTGTCGTCATGACGACAGCCGGCAATCTCACTTTAGGATTGCAGCGCCACCCGGAGGATGGAGGACAAACTGCTACGCTGGAGCCCAGGGAGGTGAGTGATTGCTGGGGATTCTGCAGACTCTCTGCTAGTATCATTTTTTCATGATTTTAAGGTCTAAAAGCAAATGAAAAAATTGTACCGCTTTTAGACCCTAAAATCAGAAGGAATCATACCGCCAGGGGGTTAAAGGTGTACGTGTTAGTACACCCTCAGTACACCATCATTGAGTTGGGCACTGGGAGAACCGAATGATGGCTCTCCCTGTTGCATTCGCAACTCGGAGGGAGGTGTAATTTGGGGGCCCTTATTCTCGGCTGACAACTAGAGATAGTCAATGAAATGCAAATAACTTCAGCTTGCATGCAAATTCAATGAAAATTGTATACATATTGGAATTGGGTTATTCAAATCAAATTCAGCAGAAAGTGCATCAGATTGGTCCATTTCCAAATTGAATACAATTTGTGTGCAAGCTGGAATTTATTAGCAACTTTTGACCATCTTGTCTGGATACTGGGATCAGGGAAGAGGCCCAATCTAATGTATAACCCTGAGGGTAGGAATACACTTGGCAGAATCATATATGCGTTTTCCATAGCACATAGTGGGAAACGCATATGTGATTCTGCCTAGTATGTTCCTACCCTAGAGGCTCATACACACATCAGACTATAGTCTTTGGAAAATGAAAGATCACAGACCAACCTTACCACCCTTCATGTAGTATAAGAGCCATACTCTACACAGTCTTTTCTATGGAGCTGAACGTCCAAGTTATAATCTTTCAATGCGTTGCATTAGGGGCACGTTATGCAACCTTAACGTCGCATCAAACACACTGTCCCACTGTGAAAGAGGCCTGAGAGTGTCACCAGCGGAACTTCTTATCTAGGATGTAATTGCTCTGCTACCAGCAATACAAAAGGATTTAGGGCTGGTTCACACTTGGGCACTTTTCAGATTGCCGGCGATCAACTGCTGTTACTAATGTATCCCTATGGGCTCATTCTCAGTGCAGCATTTGCGGGTTTTAAATCATGAACATGTTGCATGCAGCACTTTGGGGGCAATGTACTGCATGCTGCTACATTTTTTAATCAGAATCAAAAATCTGATCGTATATAAAATAAAATAAATAAATCAGAATTGCATGTGGTGCAAGAGGTCTGAACTAAGAGGCCCATACACTGGTCGATTTCAGCCATCGATCGATTCTATAGAATCGATCAGAAATCTATTCTATCAAATTCTTCATTCGATCGATTTGCAGCCGATTTTGATCGATTCGATCTATCTGACAGGATGGAAAATCTAGGTCGATCTGCTGCTGGCAAAAAAAAAAAAAAAAACGGTCAGAAATAAGGCGCCCCTTTTTTCTGTGAATTTAGATTTTTTTTGGCGGGAATTACCGACTTTTGCGGACTTTTCCTGCATGTTTTACGCATGTGGATGCGGGTAAACAATTCGTACAATTTTACGCATGCAGTAAATAATCATGCGTAAACATTTGTGAATGTCAAGATGGTCTTTAAGTCTGGAATTTACCGCAAGTGCATTTCCGTATGCGGAAAATGATTGTGAATAGAACCCAATGTATTTATTCATAAAAGCACAAACGCAATCACTGGATAAAGCAATTTGTGAGCATTTTGCACTTTTCTTATACCTTCCATTGTAGCAAAATCGCCACAAAAATGGTGTATGCAGCGCTTTACTGGGCAGAAAATGGACAAAACGCACTGATATGAACTGTCCCATAAGGGCCCATTTCCACTAGGAGCGGTGCGATGCGGCTACATAGCCGCATCGCAACACGGGTGTCCTGAAACACATGCACGGCAATGGAAGAGTTTCCACTGCGTGCATGTTGAGCGGAGCGATCCGAGAATCTGCAGCATGCTGCAAATTCTCGCAGCCGCGTCCTATCTCTTCAATTCACTTCCACATCGGGAGATGCGGAAGTGACGCGATGCGGCTAGGTAGCCACATTCGCATCACTTTAGTAGTGGAAACTGGCCCCTAAGGAATCACTGCACTAGCGATTTCAGGGCATTTTTATAAAAATCTCCAGCGCTAAAAAACAAAACAAAAAAAACCCCTGCAAAAGGTCCTAGGTGTGAACAAGCCCTTAGGGGCCGTTCGCATTATAAACCTGGATGGCCATGCGTGTGGAACGCAACGCATGCGAACGCACGGCATACGCGTTTGTAAGCGTTGCGTGGCTGATCCCATCACTGAAAAGTGAATGGGACAACCGCGCGTTTTTGCAAAAACCGCGTGCAGGAATACGTTCCCGGACCGCACTGGTCCGGGATGCATGCAGTGTGAACTTCAGACAGTGCACTCTATGCACTGTCTGATGTCATGCGTGTCCGCCTCCTGCACGCGTTTCCAAAACGCGTCTGGAAACGCGTGCAGTGTGAATGGGCCCTTACCAAGAGCTTTTCAAATCACAAAGCGCTCAGAAAAGCGCTCCTAGTGGGTTCCAGGCCTTAGGCCTGGTTCACACTAGCGTTTTGTGTGAAACCGGGCCGTACGTTCGGGTCCGGGGGGCCGTACGCATCCCTCAGGATCCGGTCAGTTTGCAAACAAAAAAGTATCAGTTCGGCATCCGGAAAGTAACACTTCCGGATTGCCGATACTGTACTTTAAACAGGCGCAGCAGCAGAGACAGGCATGGGGAGAGTGGGGGCCCCTATCTGTCCATGCCTGGACCCCCTATGTGGCAAAGGACGGGTGCCGTAAGCACCCGTTCCTATTGCCAGTGTGATGAGAAACTTCCGTTTCTCATCACTTCCTATGGTGCGGGGAAAATGGTCAGGTTCAGGTGCGGCGGCCGGAGCTGCGTTCCGGAAAAATGCTGCATGTTGGAAAAATCCTGAACGCAGACCGGACCCTGACAGACGGACGGGTGTGAATGGATACATTGATTAACAATGTATCCATTCACATCCGGGTCCGTTTGTACAGTATACGGTGCGTTCCGGTCCGGGGAAACCGGACCTGGAACGCTAGTGTGAACCGGGCCCTACACTGCTAGTGGCTGCCTCACAAGAGGTTTGAGTCTGACAGGAGAAAAGTGCTATACAAATATAGACATATATATATATATATATATATATATATATATATATATATATATATATATATATATATATATATTTTAAAGGTGCTTACCCTCTCAGCACTGGGCCACCAAAGCAAGTTCATGAAGATACCTCTGAATGGCTTGAGGCAGACTAGAACTCTAGTCTGTATATAGCATGATCTCCACTCCATGTATCTCAAATCAGCAACTATATTAAGGACACTT
The DNA here is from genome assembly GCF_040937935.1 of Hyperolius riggenbachi. Classification (NCBI taxonomy): domain Eukaryota; kingdom Metazoa; phylum Chordata; class Amphibia; order Anura; family Hyperoliidae; genus Hyperolius; species Hyperolius riggenbachi. The sequence goes on along the minus strand of NC_090651.1, from coordinate 255,279,213 downwards.
GGCACCTGAGCTGTTGGAGGAGGTATGTGTGACACATCATGATCACCGGCCAGCGAATGCAGCCAACGTTCCTGCAAGCCAACAGCAGAAAGCATTACAATAAGCAGACTGGGAAGACATGAGAAACACACCTGCCCCACAACAGCTTGCTACGGATTAGTTTTTGCCCTAAATAGCACAGCAAGAATCAAATACTCAGAACGTGTACAAGAAGTTTGTCAAAGTAAACATTTTACTGATAAAAGTCACTTTGATCACTACGTGCTACACAAAATAATAAAGGGACAATAATACGTCACGTATGGTAATAGTAATATCTCATCTGAATCACATACACTGAGCAGCAAGCAACAGATACAGTAAAACACACACAAACCCTCCTACCCGGCAGGATGGCTATAAACACAAGAATAGTGTGACGCGCCCGGCCGCTCCTGTTTCCGTGTGATAAAACATAATCCTTTCCAACAGCTTTTCTTCACTAGACGTTTTTGTTGGTATTAAATATTTAGTAAAGAAGACTGAAAAGCAACAGAATCAATAAATCACTTGTAAATGTAATTATTGGACGCAAGAAGTATGCCCGCCTGCACAGCGATGAGAAACCTAAAAACAATTCAAGCACTGTACGCCGCGTTGCATTGTGGGATAGCCGGAATAGCAGAGCACGTTGGTGAAGAGATCAGCATGGCGGTTCCTGGGAAGAGGTGAGAGAAAACAGGGATTATGGGGTGGTAGGCTGAAGACTATTTCAAGTATTAGGCACATGTATTGGATCCTAGCTTCTCTCCCAGCGATCTGTGTACATCAGAGGTGTATGGCTTGCAGCTGCAGCAGAATAAAGTGAACACAACCACATGTGAAGCACATCTGAGTGCTTTAGCTGCTTGAAAAGATGGAAGTGGCTGAAAAACATTAAAAAAAAATAAAAAAATCAAGAAAGTAGGATTTAGGTTCTGCAGCACTTCCAGCAGGGATTGGAAGATGCTGGCTAAATGTATTTTTGGTTGTACACACTCTGGATTAGTGGAGGTGGTCGCTAATGACCAGCTCTGCCAAGAATCGTGTGTATACAGCGCCCCCGATGCCTCCGCTTGCAATACACCAGGAGGACCGAGTTGGCTGAGAGAATTGTTCTATCCACTCACTCTGTTTTTGCATTACATCACTTGTACGCCACTCCATCGCTAGGGCTGCATCTCTTGCAGGGTTTATTGTTATGCCCCTGTCCATCGGGGCAATGGACGGGCGTAACAATAAACCCTGCAAGAGATGCAGCCCTAGCGATGGAGTGGGGTACAAGTGATGTAATGCGAAAACAGAGTGGATAGAACAATTGGGTAACAGTACAAGGCTGACACTGTACACACACGTCGCTAGCCTGCATGTTAGTGATGCGTTCTGGTCCTATGTGCAGTAGGGGCTACTGCACATAGGACCAGAACGCATCACTAACGTGCAGGCTAGCGACGTGTGTGTACAGTGTCAGCCTTGTACTGTTACCCAAGGGATGGGGTAGTGATCCCTCACTGGTGACTTCATGCATTTGTACAGGGATAGAGGGTCACTGTTAACCCTTTCCAATCCTATTTTGATATTACCCATGTTCCTTCCCCAGCACTTATTTTCCATCAGCAGTGCAGGTATGTGGGGGTGGGGTATGGATGATCTCTCCATGCAGAGTGGCGGGGGGCCAGTAGGCTCTCCAACTCATGCGCCTTAGCCCTGCCCCGCAATGCATGGGCGGGTTTAAAATGTGATTATGTGGTGCAGTGCAGAATCAGATTTAGTCCAGCACTTGATTTAAGGGGCCTGGTGCCATGTCGGATTAGGTCCCAAGGCATCGCAGATGGGGAGCCCAAATGCACCCACAATATTTATTACATGGCACAGCATGGTGCCAGAGAGGATCAAAGTGTAGGACTATGTCCAACTCTTTGATCAAAGGATCCTGCCGCCATGTTGGAGTAGATCAGATGGCGCACGCAGCAACAGCCTTCATGCTCCTTGTTGGACATAGTCTGACAGTAGGCCTAGTTAATACTGTACCGTACCTTACACCAGGGATTTTCAACCTTTTTCACAAATTGTACCACTTTAATCACATAATGTTCAAGTACCACCAGTGTGCCTGCACAGTAGAGTGGACCCAATTGGGCTCAGCTGTCCAAGCGGAGAGCTGATAATGAGTACAGACAAGGAGATCTTAGGGCAGTGATGGCTAACCTTGGCACTCCAGCTGTGGTGGAACTACGAGTCCCATGAGGCATTGCAATACTATGACAGCTCTAAGCATAACTCAGGGAGGCAGTGGCACGATGGGATTTGTAGTTTTGTCACAGCTGGAGTGCCAAGGTTAGCCATCACTGTCTTAGGGGGTCCAGACGCTGGATTCCCTCTACTGAGGAGAAAAGGGGAAGCCTCTTAAGGATCCAGAGACTTCCCCCTACCGAGGTAAGTACCCCCCAGGGGCACTTTTTTTCTTACAGGTTAAAATTAGATTGCTAGCCTACAGATTGCAATTATTGGTGTGTACCACCTGGCCAACAGCAAAGTACCATTGGTGGTCCATGTACCGCAGTTTGAGAAGCCCTGCCTTACACTATACCCACACCATAAACTCTTGATTTTGAAAAACTACAACATCTGATACTTGCCTTGGGTGGGGTAAGTGTCTGGATACTAATGAGGCTTCCCCTGTCCTTCTCGGCCAGCCCGATCCAGCATTGGAACCCCTGGACAAATGTCAATAATAACAGATGGCGAGCTGCCTGTGCAGTAGATCAGGCTCAATTGGGCTCACTATTTCCTCCAGAGCCCAAGGGAAAGTTTCTATTTCTGATTCATGGAAGCAGCCATATTGTTTACAGCCTGTGCTTTCAAATGGCCTTATCTGCTATAGGCAGTCATGTGACACAGGGGAAGGATCAAATTACAACTAGTGATTAGACTCATGAGGGGGAATTACACAGGCTAAACTCATTAAATACATATAGGGTGCATTTCTGTTATGTTTTCTTTGTGTCCTGTGCAAGAATTCAGGTTCACTTTAACTAAATTCTGGATAACTGAGAGTCTACTGTAGATACAAAATGGAAAGAACCTCTGCAAGTTTACTTGGCACCAACTACTCCTTTGCACTAGTATAAAGTAGTGTGTAGGTGATGATTATGAAAATGTGCAGGTACTTTAAAGGACAACTGTAGCAAGAAGGCTATGGAGGCTGCTATATGTATTTCCCTTTAAACAATACCAGTTGACTGGTAGCCTTGCTGATCTGTTTGGCTGCAATAGTGTCTGAATCGCACCAGAAACATGTAGCTAATCTTGTCAGATCTGACAAAAATGTCAGAAACCCCTGATCTGCTGCATGCTTGTGCAAGGTCTATGGTTGAAAGCATTAGAGGCAGAGGAACTGCGGAACAGTCAGGCAACTGGTATTGCTTAAAAGGAAATAAATATGGAAGCCTCCATATCTCTTTCACTTCAATTGGCCTTTAATATTTTCTTGCCAAAAGTGGTCATGTAGTCGACTAGCTGCCGCCTCTTCCTGATTTTTTTTTCTTTTTTACTAGCACAATAACTTCACACTTCGTGCACTTCTGTCCGCTTTTTTTCAGCACATAATGTTAAGGCCTCGTTCACATCATACGTGCTTCCGTGTGCATTTGGAAGCGCGTATGATGTGCTGAAACGCAGGAATGGCAGAAGGGCATAGACAGCACTTCTACCGTTCACATCTACTGCGCCGTGCAGCAGTACGTTGCGCTAGGAAGCGCTTGCATACTGCTGCCTGCATTTTGCCCAGAGGCGCAGAGCTGATCCCATCACTGTCAATGGATGAGATCAGCAAAGCAACGGCGCAGATGGCGTGTGCTCGTATGCGCTGCGATCACACGGCCATCTGCACTAGTCAGATATGAACGAGGCCTTACAGATAAATGTTGCTGAAAACAAGCGGACAGAAGCGCATTGGTCTGAATGAGCCCTAAGTGAGGATTTGCTGATCAGTTTAGTTGCCCATGTTCCTCACAGGAAGGGGTTTTTCCTGGACTTGTGAAAATTCCAGAACTTACTTTGCATCTTGGAATTGGGCCAGCCAAGTTCAGCAGAAAGTGCATTTGATTGGCAGAGTTTGTTAGTATACAGTCTGCTTTCAATCTGCAAGCAAGCTGTATTTATTTTAGGCCCCTTTACACTTGCCTTGCAAACCTGTGTTTGCGTTACCTTGTTTTACCGCAGGAGTAACGCAACAGCAATACAAGGCACACTAACCACATGGCGCCGGAAGTGCCTGAGCCACCACAAAGTCAACAACGTGTTAATGTCGCACTCTCGCGATGACGCAGTGGCTGATGTAATGCAAGTTAAAGGGCGATGCAGGACATTTAAACATGACGGCAGCGCACATGCATGGAACAACAGAAATATGACTGGGAAACCCAGGAATCCCAGTGACGTACGTCCTGTTCAGCAGGGAGTACATCACTGGGCGAAGGGCATGTGGCGGGGCGGCTTTATGCGTATGACCCTGTCGCCGCAGTTTGCTGCAGGGTCATATAAATGGATATTTTGTGCTTTGCGATGCCAAGGGGGCAGGGCATTGTACTATAAACACACAGGACAGGTGTAAAACCGGCCTTAAAGTGTACCTGAGATGAAGAGGAAAGAAAAATGTTTACATACCTGGGTTTTCCTACAGCCCCTTCCAAGCTTATCGATCCCTTGCCGTCCGCCTCCTGGATATTCTTAAACTGGCCCGAAAAGTCCTCCAGTCGGCGCAGAACGCTCCCGGATGGACTGCGCTTGCGCCAACTGGAGGACTTTTTGGGGCCAGTTTAAGAAGATCAAGGAGGTGCAGTAGTACGCAAACGTTGCAGGGTGCGCGGCCGAGCCGCGCATGCACAGTACGCCGGGACCGGAGCACTTTCCGTGGCCAATTTCACAAGAACCAGGAGGCGGAGGAGGATGGCAAGGGAGCGATAAGCCTGGAGGGGGCTGGAGAAAGCCCTAGGTATGTATACATTTTCCCCCTTCTTCGTCTCAGGTTTTCTTTAAATCACCAGAATTTTTTTCCAGCCAGGTGGCATGAAAATGTAGCTGGGTGGGGCGAGATGTGAGAATGCAGGGCTAGTGCTTCGATTCTGCATACAGCAGAGAAGGAGGTGAGCCGATGACAGCCGGTTGCTCACCAAAACTAGTCGGGTGGAGCAGCCAGCTAAAAGAGCCTGGGGAGAACACTGAAATCTATTGACCACCTATCAAACACATTTAAAACCTTGTGATATTGTGAGTGTGATGAATGAAAGGTTGCCTGGATTTTAGGTTTCTTGAATATATTGTCGCCAAAAATGTATGTAGAACAGCACTCCAATGATGCAGGGGATCAGCGTACTTCGGATCTACCCTTGTACCTCCTGGGTCTATCATGCAATGTCTCCAAGATGATCCGGCACAGCTCTTTTACCAAAATTGCAGCTTTTATGTCTGTCTTTTAAGATCCAATAAAGCAATTTTGGTAAAAGAGCTGTGCCGGATCATCTTGGAGATATTGCATATATTGGGGATTAAAAAATGTAACTAAAAAACAAACTTGTCAACCATATGTTTAATGTCTACAATGTCTGAAGTCTAAGTACGTTTTCTGTTCTTACTGGTTCTGTTTCATTTAACTGCAGAAAACTTGCTGAGCTAAGCGTGGATGAATTCCTAACTACGGGCCTGGATTCTGAAGGAGACTCTGAGGAGGAAGAATATGATGATTTATCTGGGAAGAAAACTGAGACAAAGAAAGTAAAAGTAAAAAAGAAGGAAGTGGCAACAACTGAAAAGGGAGGAAAGTTAGTATTCTTTATTCTAGTGCTATTTCCCCTCCATATTCTCTCTGCCACATAACCATAAAGCAGGTGATTTCTGCACCCCGCTTACCACCTGTGCTGTGCCAGATTTGGGTGCCGCCATGTTAACTATGGCTATAGCAGCACTCGCTGTGTAAAGGGGCCCATACACTCAGCAGATTTTCTGGCCGACCGATCGATCGATCGCAAATCGGTTGGCCAATCGATCGATCGATGGCTGATTTCGATGGATTTCCATCGAACTGGCAGGGTGGAAAATTTAGGTCGATCTGATGAGATTGCTTATCATTTTGCATTGGCCTTAATGGAAATCTGATGGCAAAAAAATGCCATCAGATCGAATTTCAATAGATTTCAAACTGAAATCTATTGGAATTCTATCCTGGTAAAAAATGTTCTAAAAACACATCAGATAGATCATCAGATGCATTTCTTATCTATCTGCTGCCAATCTGACGAGTGTATGGGCACCTTAAATTTGGGTCCTGGTAATAGCCGGACCGTGGATTACGTGGACAAAGGAAAAAGGTAATCAGTAGGGAAATATAGTTTTTATAGCACAGCAGGGTGGCATGCCCTTTCACATTCCTTCTGTTTGCTTCAGGTGTAAAGCAGCCCATACACTCAGCCGATTTTCTGGCCGACCGATCGATCCCGATCGATCGATTGCAAATCGGTTGGCCAATCGACCGATCGACGGCCGATTTCGATCGATTTCGATGGATTTCCATCGAACTTGCAGGGTGGAAAATTTAGGTCGATCTGATGAGATTGCTTATCAGTTTGCATTGGCCTTAATGGAAATCTGATGGCAAAAAAATGCCATCAGATCGAATTTCAATAGATTTCAAACTGAAATCTATTGGAATTCTATCCTGGTAAAAAAATGTTCTAAAAACGCATCAGATAGATCATCAGATGCATTTCTTATCTATCTGCTGCCAATCTGACGAGTGTATGGGCACCTTAATCTGAGCAGAACGTAATGAAATACTTGAAACTGGAGCAGATTTTCCGAATCCAGTGCAAGGGAAAGTGCAGTAGAACTGGTGCAAAGATGGAGCAAGGTTCAGATTCAGGATACTGGATGCTCTGAGCCTCTGCCCCACTTCTGCACCGGATTTGCTCCTCCAGTTTTTGCATTGATTTTGATAAATGGACCAAGTGCGTAAAAGTATTGTAGCGGCTTCTTTGGTTGCTGAGTGTTTCAACCTTTCCTGAGGAAAGGTATTGTCAGGTTATAGGTACAGAAAGGGTCACTGTTAGGCTGGCCATACATTGATTTTAGCCCTTAAAGATTACCTGTAACTACAAAAAGTTCCCCTGGGGGTACTCACCTCAGTAGGGGGAAGCCTCCAGATCCGATCGAGGCTTCCCCCGTTTTCCTGTGTCCCACGGCGGTCCCGCTGTGTCCCCACAAACAGCGGGCATGTAAATATTTACCTCCCCGGCTCCAGCGCAGGCGCAGTATCCGCTCTCCGCTCGGAGATAGGCTGAAATACCCGATCGCTCTCGGCCCGCTCTACTGCGCAGGCACAAGTCTCCTGCGCCTGCATAGTAGAGCGGACCCGACAGAGATCAGGTATTTCTGCCTATCTCCGTACAGTTTGCCGCAACAGCGCCCCCGCTGGAGCCAGGAAAGGTAAATAAAACAGCGCTTATCAGGCTTGTCGAGGGAGGATTTCGGGACACTTCAGGGGAGCCAGTGCTGGACTGCCTGCCGCTACAGGGGAGGGGGAAGCCTCATTGGGACCCTGAGGCTTCCCCCTACCGTGGTGAGTACTCCCAGGGGACCTTTTTATTTTGTTACAGAGTCGCTTTAGGCCACATTAACATTGGCAAACGCGGATGGCCGTGCGTTCAGAACGCAACGCATATGAACGCATTCCATCCGTGTTTGTATGCGTTGCGTGGCTGATCCCATTCACTGAAGTGAATGGGCCAGCTGCGCGTTTCTGCAAAAAATGCGTGCAGCATGCGTTCCCGGACTGCACTGGTCCGGAACGCATGCAGTGTGAACATAAGACCGTGCAATCTATGCACTGTCTGATGTCGTGCGTGTCTGCCTCCTGCACACGTTCCCGAAATGCAAATGGGAACGCGTGCAGTGTGAACGGGGCCTAAATATGAATCGTAATCTCAATCACAAATGTTTGAATCCACCTTAATTTAAAGGACAAAAATCATAAAAAATGTAATATTTAAAACACCTAGATATAAATTGTACATTTTTCCCCAGAGTAAAATGCACATAAATGAACTTCTTCCTATGTCGCTGTCACTTACAATTGGTAGTGAAACTGTTGACAAATCTGTCAGGCAGGTTTTGGACTAGCCCATCTACTTTTGGGATATTCTCATTTATTTATTACATCACATAGTAATCAACTCTGCCGGGAATAGAATGAAAACCTTAAATAGTGTATGACCACCTTTACAGTAGGTAGTAAAAATCTGACTAATTTTGGACTAGTCCATCTCTTTTTCAAAGGCACTTACTGAATGGCAATTGCTCAGTCCAATTGCCAAAATAGTAAGTGGGGTGAGTAGGCAAGCTGGCCGATATCTTTGTTTAGCTCCTTTCTAGACACAGCGTTAAAAAAATAAAGGAAATATTGATTAAAGGGAAGGTTCAGGGAGGGTGGAGAAAAAATAAAAATCAATTTCCACTTACCGGGGGCTTCCTCCAGCCCGTGGCAGGCAGGAGGTGCCCTCGCCCTCGCAGAACTACTGCGCATGCGCAGTACAGCCCGGCGGACGTCCGGTGACGTCAGAGCGCCGGCGTGGGACGCAGAAGTGCCAGGACTTGGAGCGCAGAAGAGCCCGACCTGGCAGCCGGCCTGGCCAGGTCGGGTCGGCCACCGGAGACCACCGGGAGCCTGCGGAGCGGCTGCGAGGGCACCTCCTGCCTGCCACGGGCTGGAGGAAGCCCCAGGTAAGTGGAAATTGATTTTTATTTTTTCTCCACCCTCCCTGAACCTTCCCTTTAAATAGAGTATTGGGAAAGGCTGTTTCTTTTTATTGACCAGGTGCAAATGGGAGCAGCAGGAGACTATTGGATGCATTGCTTTTATTGTATCCATCAGTATAAGGCCACTGTCCCACTTGCTTCTGCAGTACAGTATAATGTCCATAGTGATTCGGCAGGAGCCTGGGGCAGATGCGCTCCCCCATTGCTTATATGGGGGAATGCATCCGCCTGGCCCAGGATTATCGCAGATCCATTGCAGCGTGACAGTTGTGAACGGCTCCTAAGTATAACAAAGAAACCATTTATTCTCCGCTGAGCAACACATAGGAGCCATACAACACAATAATGTGAACACCCCCGTAGAATTGTATGGGCAGTGAGTTGACATGCAGAATTATTCTGCAACGCAACTGAGCACTGAACTAGGCCTGAATTGCAAAGTTTGTTAATAGAATGATAATGGACTGTGCTTTTCCCCTTTAGCCACAAGATGTTGCCATGCCCTATAGTAAGCTTTACTGTATGACCAGCAGCACTAACCGTAGAGGAGTTTTATCTGGGGGTGCTGAGGATGTAGTGGTTTTCAATATCAGTTCTTCTATCCAGGAAATGCTTTGAGAATCTCCTGAGAATTGTTTTGATCTTCAGAGTTTGCCTTTGGAATGTGAAAGAAACTTGATTGTTTACAGAAGCTGTAAGAATTGTAATGCAACAGAAATTGTGGTCTTATGCTGGGTAAACACGATGCATTTTTTTCGGTCGATTTTCCATCCAATCGATATTTGATTTCGATTTTCTTTTCTTATCAATTTCCATTCACTTCTATCAGAAATCGATCAGAAAAACGATCGAAAATAAGATTGGACATGTTGGAAATTATCTATTGAACCATCTATCTAACACAAAATTGTATGGAGTGTACTGAGCATTACAGTTTTTAAATTCAAGAAGAAGAAGAAACAACGTGCACCTTCTGTCTGGAATTTAATTTAGACAAAGTGACAGGGTCAAAATGTAGCAGCAGTTTACATCCCAAAAAACGTGTATCATGTCACAATCTTAAATCCAAGAGTGGCTTACATGTCAAGGTTCATGCAGTCATTGTACATGAGGTAAGTGGTAGGCACTAAGGTGGTGTAGCGACAGCCGTTTCCTGTCGGTCCAAAGCTTGGTACCACTAACTAGCGGTACCCAGTGTGACCAAGCGCCAGACCGCCATGAAACGTCGCCAGACCACCTTAGTGCCTACCACCCACTTCCTGCACCGATGACTGCGTGAACCATGACATGTAAGGCACTCTTGGATTTGACATTGTATCACGATGCACTTTTTTTGGATGGAAACTGCTGCTACGTTTTGAACCTGTCACTTTGTCTAATTAAATGCTGGACGGAAGGTGCACGTTTCTTTCTTCTTGAATTTATGGACTGTTTTTTTTTTTTTTTTTGCAAACTATAAACGGGGCACACATCCAGTGACAGGCAACGCCGCTTTCTACCACACGCAGCAACAGCATGTTAATGCCAGTGTAATCCACCTAGCTCTCTGTTAATTATATGGGAAATGCGATACATAATTGCTCTTTCTCTTTTACTGACATACTGGGTCTTACAGTTTTGTATTGTACTTTTGGCTACATCTATTGTTTTTCATTCTGTTTAAAGCGGATCCGAGATGAAAAACTAATTATAACAAGTAACTTGTCTATATATCTTAGCTAAAGTTTAGATAGTTTACACAGCAAATCTAGCTGCAAACAGCTTTAATAGAATAAGAATATTTCTTCCTGTGATACGACAGCAGACATGTTGTTTGTAAACATGTAATGTAATGTAATCTGCATCTGGAGCAAAGAAAACTAATCCCCCCTCCTCCTCCCTCCTCCCCTCTGCCTCTGAAATCTCTGGCTAGTAATACCTCCCCCTCCTCCTCCTGCCCAGACTGGCCTCCCATGAGCCCTTGCTACTGTCTGAAAGTGCCTTGGCTCTCTGAAAACCTGTGGGCGTGGCTTGTTTAGTTTATAGGGAATTAGAGCATTAAAACAAAAACAAAAAAGTATTTGGCTTGAGGAATGCCCTATAAACAATAGGAAAGGAACACAATTATGCAATGAGTAAAAGTTAATCTCGGTTCCACTTTAACAAAAAGTTATATTTTTATATAATTTTTATGTGCATGTATTTCTGAACTTTTAATATCTACATGTAGATGTTGAGGAGATCCGTTGGTAAATAAAAGAAACTTTTCTTTAGTAGAACATATCTGATTTTATTCCTCATATTTCTCCTTGAAGGAAGTCATTGAAGAAAAAAGGCAAAGCTTCTCAGCATAAAGTCCAGCTATCCCGCCTCAAAGACAAGGATCCAGAGTTTTACAAGTTCCTACAGGACAATGACCAAAAACTTCTAAACTTTGATGATACAGACAGTTCAGATGAAGAAAGTGGTTTGCATCAGGTGCCTGATCACCTGGAGGTAAGAGAGGAATTGCCTGAACAATAAACTGAGCTTTGGTGCATTTCATCCACAACTGAGGTGGACCTATTAATAGAGAAAATTAAAGTTGACCACCTGGCAAAAGGCTGGTTGTCTGGCTGTTCATTTGGCTATAGTAGCTTCTCGTACGCCTGCAACAAGCAACAGCTGTATTAGTTAGACTGGAGTCAGGCTCGGTTCCCACTTGGAGCGGATGCAAAACAGCACAGTAAAAATCTATCTGGGCAAGATGTGCTCCATCCGTTCCGCTGATGCCGACTGCTCTGCTTGGTCCCTCCTAAAGCCAGTAAACAGACTGGAGGCTAATCGCTCTTTATGATCAATTCAGCCAGCATTGATATCTGAGGAGACCTGCGTTTAACGTTGCAGATTCGTCCATGTGAACCAGCCCTCAATCATTTAGAAATACAATACCAAATAAGGCCTGTCTGTTTTGCTGGCTACTTAAACAATGGAGTCTTCAACACCTTAGATTTTGTGTAATTAGAAAGGAAATAAACATTTGTTCAAAGCTTCCTGCTGGAGAGATATGATGGATTACAGGTAGTCTCTGGTTAACAAACTATAGGTTCATTCTTAACTTGAATCCATGCTTAAGTCGGGACACTGTGCCATCTCTGTCCCCTGTACCGCCTCCTCTACTCCTCTATGCTGTCCTGTGCCTCCAGTCCATCCTCCTACTCCCAATCCGCCTTCCCCCCGTGTTCCTTTGTGCCTTCGGTGTCCCACTGTGTGCCATCTCTGACTTTAATACACGTTACACATCTGCTCCATACACCCCTTTCCCTGTAGTTGTTTCACTGATTCAAATTAAAGTAACGATCCAGCTTATCAAACGGCTGCCTCAGGCCAAGATTAGTACAGTATGTGTGCACACCTTAAAGTGGAACTCCAGTGTATATCACCTGCCGAGTCATCTTCTTGTAAATCAACCCAGGGCTCCGTGTCCACCGACTCCTGGCTCATATCCCTCCTCCCTTGCTGGAAACGACATTGCTTTTTTCAGGGCTGTGGAGTTGGAGCAATTGTAGATACCTAGAATTGGATTCTTTTTTGTACCAACTCCACAACACTGTTTTTTTACTCTACTCGAGATAAAGAAAACAGATGGTGTTTTCCAGCAGAGGGTGGGCTACACACCAGAAAAAATTAACCAGTATAACTTGGGATGGGATCAACTCTTGTTAACCCTCTTGTTACAAAGCAAATTGGACAAAGCGAAATTCAGCATATCTTATTCTATCAAAGTGTAAAATTTCATTTTCTTGAACCCATTAGCAGCTTCAATAGAGTTATCTCGTTTGAGATTATTTCTCTGCTTTAGACTTCAGTTGGCAGAACTCACCGTGCTGTAAATTCTTGGAATGCTTTGATATCTCTCAGAAAATATAGACTAAAAGAAGTCCTCTGTTATTGTCTCACGGTGCCCCTTAGTGACAAGTGTCCAAAAATACACATTACAACAATACAAATTAGAAACAAAGGAAATGTAACAAATAAGAATTAAAAATGTGCTAAAATAAATTGATCTGGAGCACTTGCAAGCTTCTAAATAAACTGGCTGCTAAAGGGTAAATATTTTCACTTGTTTTAATGGTGTCTTCTAATGTTCTGTAGGAAATGAATGATGAAGAAGAGGAAGAGGCAGATGAAGATAATGAAGACCAAAAGAAAAAGAAAAAAGCAGATCAAATCATTGTCACTACGAAAATGCTGCAGAAATGGAAGTCAGAAGCCAAAGTGTGTAACTAAACATTTAAAGTAGAACTCCAGCTAAATATTTTTCCACGGGGATGGGAAAGGGTTAGAACCTCTGTCTGGCTTTTTATTGTTTCTGTCTCCATTGTGGGTGACTTTTTTTATTCCTCTGCAAGAGCCATTATAGGAAGTTAATCAAAATCCAGCCCTTAAGTGACAAAGTCATATGACGGCTCATAAAGTTCTGGAATTTGTTTTTATGTATTCCCTATTGCTATCATTTACACTAAAACAACAATAACCTGATGGTGGTTCTAGCTCATTCTCATGCTACCCCAAACTTAAATCTAGTTCTGCTCCTTTCATGTGGTGTATGCAAACTTGTGCCATTTCATTCTCTAGACTGACCTCAGGCCACGCCTCTTTCATGAGATAGTTCAAGCATTCAAGGCCGCAGTGGCAACAACGCAAGGGGAAGAGGGTGATGACCCCAGTAAATTCAAAGTTACCGACACAGCAGGTGAGATGATGTTCTTCAGGATATCTAGTAGCTCATTTCTATGCAAATGTTAAATTGTCCATTTGTGTGGTTAAAAGAGAGCTCAACAAATCATAATTGAATTTGGCTTTAAATGGGAAGAATAACATTTGTAAAACCTTTCCTGTCATCAGCTGCAGAAGTTTTCAGCTTCATTACAATCTGTTGTTTAACTTAGGCCCCCTGCACACTGCAAATCCGAATTGCGATTCCGATTTTTCCCTGGATGCTAGCAAAAGAAAAACGCAGCATGCAGTACCGATTAAAGATCGCATGTGAAAATCGATTAAAATCGCAAATCGGAATCGCATGTAGTTTGCAAGAGGCCTCACTCACACTGTTTGCAGTATAATAGATGCATTGATACAAATTACTTGATTTTCAGCTTCAAGATGGCACATAGTTATTTGGGTGAAGAAAAGACATACGTCCATTGAGTTCAACCAGAATACATGCATCTCAAAAGACAAATGATTTGACCATAGGCATGCATGCAAATATTGTTTATAGCAGGCGTCCAAATTTCCTGCTATAAAAAACATTTGTATGGGGGCCTATGGTGGGGCCCAAACTTCTGCGGCTCTCGAATGCCCGCATTTCCTGCTTGCCAGTTGGTATATAAGATTTATTTGCATTTGTTCATGTTCTCCATGGTAAAACAAATGCAAAAAAAAAACATAATAGATAATTAAAGGGACACTTAAGTCAAACAAAAAAAATGAGTTTTACTCACCTGGGGCTTCCAATAGCCCGCTGCAGCTGTCCGGTGCCCTCGCCGTCTCCCTCCGATCCTCCTGGCCCCGCCGGCAGCCACTTCCTGTTTCGGTGACAGGAGCTGACAGGCTGGGGACGCGAGTGATTCTTCGCATTCCTGGCCACAATAGCGCCATCTATGCTGCTATAGCATATATCATATAGCAGCATAGAGGGTGCTAATGTGTCTGGGAACGCGAAGAATTACTCGCATCCCCAGCCTGTCAGCTCCTGTCACCGAAACAGGAAGTGGCTGCTGGTGGGGCCAGGAGGATCGGAGGGAGACGGCGAGGGAACCATACAGCTGCAGGGGGCTATTGGAAGCCATAGGTGAGTAAAACTCTTTTTTTTTTTTTGTTTGACTTAAGTGTCCCTTTAAGGTTTAAACTCAAATCTCATTATATTCAAGTATATTTAGTATCCCGATGCAGATATGATCAACGTGCTTGTGTTTTACAACACATCTAACATTAGTAATGCCTGTATTTTTTGTTATTGAGTGGGGTCTCATTTTGAGTTACTTTAAAGCACGCTTGGCCTTTAGTGTTAGTGTAGTAAGGCTTTGACTGGCAGCTGCATGGTGGCTGATTCACTGCCAGTCCTATCCTGTTGTAGCATGTAGAGGTTTTTAATTGTGATGAATTTGCCTTTATGTAATTCCCTATGTGGATAACCCCACTTTGTTATATGTGCAGCAGCAGATTGTTGATCGACTGATTGGTGCTAAATAACTAAACCAAGTGGTTTGATCACCCATCTGAAGTAGCACTTATGTTTGGATTGCTTTTCAGAGTCCTTAAAGTGACACTGAAGCAAAAAAATATGATAAAATGAATTGTATGGGTAGTATGGATAATTAATAGCACATTAGTAGTAAAGAAAATCGTCTCATATTTTTATTTTCAGTGTGATAGTTTTTTTTATAACATTGCATCAGTCTCTAATATTTGCAATTTACACATTACTCAGCATTCTAAATGATTTCACAGAGCAGGCTTATGAACTTTTGAACTTTACACTGCAGAAGAACTAAATACAGTGACAGACACTTAATAGTGAGCTTCAGAAGACAGAGCTCTCTGCCACTTTGAAAGTCGTGGAGCTCAGATAAGCTCTTTTGCATAAATAACTGGTGTTTCTTAACTTTTCCTGTACTGGAAACAATATTAGACTTATGTCTCTGCTGCTGTTTTATGTCTTAGATGTGCTACACATACAATTCATTATATCATAAGTTTATTTTCACTTCATATTACCTTTAATGTGCAATTTTTCTTTCTTTCTACTTTAATAGTCTTCAATTCATTGGTGACCTTCTGCATTAGAGACCTTTTTGTCCACCTAGAGAAGAAGCTTGACCTAAAGCCTGCTAAGGGCACAAGGTAAATAAGTCAGCTATTAATTAGTTTGGTACAGCCGTAGAAAGCCAACACTACCTCAACCCAGAAAAAAACCCAGCAGAGGCTATTTTTCCTACGCCAACTAAAGAAGTTCGGTATGGCCCGCGAGTTTCTGACGAGCTTCTACACTGCCACAATTGAATCTGTCCTCTGCTCCTCCATCCTGGTCTGGTATGCTGGCTCCTCCGCCAGCGACAGACACAAACTGCAGAGGGTTATCAGATCAGCAGAGAGAATCACCGGGAAACCACTCCCCTCTCTTGACCAGATTTTCAACTCTAGACTGCGCCCCAGAGCTCAAAAAATCGCTAATGACCAGTCCCACCCAGGTTTCCGCTTCTTTAGTAGGCTCCCCCTAGGCCGGAGATTCCGATCCATCTACAACAGGACCACAAGGCACAGGAACAGTTTCTTCCCCTCAGCCGTAAACTATCTGAGCTCTTAGAACTCTTAGAACCTTCCTCATCCAACCACGACAAGTGGTGTCTGGTAGCACCCAGCCTGACCGCACGGCTGCACACTTCATATATACGTGTTCAAATGTGTCAAAATGCTGTAACTGTATCCTTTATACTGTCTGTCTGCTTACATATATGTATCGTTATGCCCTGCTCGTTCTCACACTAGCCCTGTACTTGCCAAACCCAATTCCAAGCACGGCCCAGTCATGCTTGGCGAAGTAAAAGATTCTGATTCTGATGCTTTTATATTTGTAGTTTGCTTTAGAGAAAAACTGATGGGGTAAAATCTGGATACTTACACCAGTTGTGGGAAGCCTCTGGGTTGTCCTGAGGTTTTCGCGATTTCTCTTTAAAGTTAACCTGAGATGGCGAAATAAAAATATTTTATATTTTATTTTCTTCCATCCCCATGAGCACCAAAGCATCCCTTGCCGTCCTTCCCTGTGCCTCCGTTTGGCAGCAATCAGCCCTGGTAATCTAGCTCAGTTGTGCCAGTTCACTCTTCTGCGCATGCGCAACCCCTCCGCTGCACAGAACCTTCTTTTTATAGCCGCACTCCTGGCCGTGTGTGAGTGTATCTGGACATACCTTGAAGAATGGAGAACTCGTGCATGGAAGATAAAAACCATGCATGAGGTTTTTTGTTTTTTTTAATCTGTACTGCGCGGGCCCTGCACTATTCCCTGAGGCGTTGAGTGTCAGATGCAGATGCCATTTTCAGAATTTGCAGAAAGCAAGATAGCAACACAAGGAAAAAGGATGTTTCTTTCATGATACTTTGCCCAGCAAAGTTGGATAAAACAATGTTATTTGGGTATGTAGAACAGAGGTAAAATGAAATGGAGGAAATCTTAGTACAGATTGGCTTTAGGCATTTTAAAAATGGTGCAGTTAGTAAATTATTACTTGGCTCATTCACACTGAGTAACGCATGCATGAACGTAATTTAGTGCATGCGTTGCAGTGTATGGAAGGGAGTGTTGCAATGGTGGTAAATCGCATACATCTGTGGCCTCCATTTCATTGAAAAATGCAGGAAAATATGTGCGCTAGGATGTTCCTGGACGCGTTTGAATGCAGCGCACGAGAACGCAACTCTAGTATAAATGGTAATGTAAAAGTCTATAGACTTTCATGCTACCTGCATTGCCAACACTGTGCAGTGCGTCATAACAGACGACACCGCACATAAGTGTGAATGAGCCCTTAGAAAATGTTCTGGCCTTGTTCAGTAGGATGTAGGCTCATCCGTTGTTTTGTTTTTCTTTGTTATTAAGGTTGGTGAATCCATCACTCAGTCCCCTTTGGAAGAAGCTGCGATTGTACATTAAAATGTATTTAAACTCTGTCATCAAGGTAACTTTCTTTTACTACTGTGTTAAGACCTCATTCTTCATAAATAGTTTTTCTACCACTGTTTTCTCATAAATTACTATAAAGCCTCTTTAAAATTGTTTAGGAATGGTTAATAAGATGCAAATAATTCAGAGTTGATGCATTTATACATTACCTATCCTTTGTCGCCCACCACTTGGTGCCCATCTGACTAAGTAATCCCGCTGCTCCATTAGCGCTATACACACCGGCGTGTAGCACGTGGTGCATATGCAATGTCACACGCACTAAATGGCGGTGGCAGTATAGCGCTAATGGAGCAGCAGGATTCTGAAGATGGATGGTCACCACGCTGTGGGTGACATAGGAAAGGTATAAATGCACACGGGGGTACATATATACACAAGGATGGGGGGGGGGGGCAGGAGGCGAGGCGGCAGATTCGTTTGATTCTCAAGATATTTCATGCTGAAATTGGCCTGCTGTGTATGGGCAGCCGACAGGTCTCTCTCTAATCAGAGTCGATCAGGGAGAGTTTTGTACTTTGGTCAAATCCGCCCACCATCGCTAGATGTATTGTATATGTATCCTTAAGGGCTGGGGCACACTAGGAATTTTCGAATCGAAATTGCATAAGAACCTCTGCTAATTTCCAGAGCAATATTGAAGTGTTTCTGATTTTAGTGCTAGTGATTTGTGTAGTTGCGATTTCCATTAGTGCAAGGCTTTATGGCTACAGCAAGTGGTTTTGGGTAGTAAAAGTGCTGCAAAGTAGATCTTTACAGTGATTGAAAAGCCATTTGCAGACAAATGGTACTGTGGGACCCGGCAAGTCTTCTAGCATGCACACTGAGGAGTGGAGTTCCTTGCTGTCCATTGCTGTGTGGTTTTCTGTCAGGTGCAGTGTGTTTTTCCAGTTAGTTTTTAAGGATATGACCATAATTTGTACAGTGCAAAAACAATATGTGGCAGCAATTGTTTCATGAAAATGTACAGACAATGAGTTTCCTACACATTAACATTCCATGCCCTCTGTGCTGAAAGAGCATTGTAGTGTTCTAACATAGAATGCAATAATGCAGTGGGCATATGTGAAAGGCCCTATGCAAAAGCATGTGCATGTTTAGCATGTCCCTTGCGTATATGATATGCACTGCTTCAAAACACATTTGATATAATATGAAAAGTACCTTATATATCTTCTGACTGCCTAATCCTTCAATTTCCATGCAGAAAGTGGGCTGTCACATCTAATGCTTATGGGTGCAACAGTCATTTGAATGGTGGCAAAGGCAGCAAAGTGCACGGCACAATAAGGTTTATTAAGATTTGGAGCAGAGCTATATGTTTTTGTTACTTGATTTAATAAAGGCTGATATATTTTTGGATACAGCATTATGCGGAGCCTTCTCCTTCACTGGTAATCGATTATAGTGGTCCTGTCAAATCAATATCAGATTGTTGGCCTTCCAGAGATTTTTTTTTTTAAACGTTTGAATAAGTTTGGCCCGATGTAATATGCAAACATATGCCAAAACTATGAATTAGATTCTGGATGGACTGACCCTTGATTTAGCATTTTGCACCTATATAGGGGCAATCTACCAATCTACTGCTTAAGCACCTATATGAATGCACTGAAACTTGCCGTTTCCTTATAGTACAATGCATACTGTATGTTAAAATAGTTTGGTGCATAGTGGGCTATCTGGTTGAGTATAATAACTGTTATTTTATTTTTTGTCAGCTCCTTTCCTGTCTCACAGAAGCCACAGTTTGTGCAGCAGTTCTCCAGCATGTCAACAACACAGTGCATTTCTACCTGTGCTTTCCAAAACACACCCGGCAGCTCCTAAAGGTAAGCCCAAGTTGCCCTTATTTATTTTATTTAGGTTTATTATGGTTTTGTTGATTTGTAATCCTTATATTACTCTGAAAATTTGAAATGTGGCCAGTTTGACATTAGGTGTGTTTATTTTATTTATAGAAAAAATGTAGTTTTTGGTACTTTGCAAAAAAAATGTAGCATTTGTCTCACATGCGTACACTTGTAAATACCCAAATACTGAAGAGCATGTGGATACCATTTGTGTGTCAGCCGGGTGAAAGGATGTTTGTCCTGACTATTTGGCTGTGCTTTTGGTGAATGTTTTTACAGTTAGCATGGACAATGGCCTCAATTCACTAAGATCATGCTGGTGATAAGGCAAGAGAAAACTTACCTCCATGCATCGATCTTGCCTTATTAAGGTGTAGAGATAAGTTTTCACAGTGAGAGTTATGTTATCACTTCAGTCCTTAAAGGACTTACGAGGCCAAAAATTGAAAATTTGATCATTACCTGTTTAATATTTGAGTCCATAGGGGAGTTCCTCCGTGCACTCTGTTCTATTCCGCCGCAAAAGTATTATTTTTATTGCCCCCAGGCTGCGACCCGACCCCACAGCACAGGTCGTCTCCTATGCCACACTCAAGATGACCGCCGCAAAGATCCGCGGTTGCGCAGTATGCATGGCGGAGAGTGCGGCTGCGCAGCTCTCCGCCCTCGCCCAGCCACGTACTCGCTGTCAGCGTCCTAGTGACAGCTGGGCGAGAGCGGAGAGCTGCGCAGCTGCACTCTCCGCCATGCGTACTGTGCAGCCGCGGATCTTTGCGGCAGCCAGCTTGAGTGTGGCATAGGAGACGACCCGTGCTGTGGGGTCGGGTCGCAGCCTGGGGCCAATAAAAATAATACTTTTGCGGCGGAATAGAACGGAGGGTGCGGAGGAACTCCCCTATAGATTCAAATATTAAACAGGTAATGATCACATTTTCGATTTTTGGCCTCGTAAGTCCTTTAAAGGAATCGTCGGGCAAAAAAACCCCTTCACTTATCTGGGGGTTCTACCAGCCCCATGCAGCCATCCTGTGCCCTCGTAGTCACTCACTGCTGCTCCAGTCCCCCGCCACCAGCTAGTTTCGTTTTTGCCAACCTCTGGGTCGGCGGTCCGCATTGCGTAAATTTTTACGCATTCCGCTGGTGCAGGAACATTAGCACATAAATTTTTACGCGTTGGTGCAGTGTTCCTGCACCAGCGGAATGCGTAAAAATGTACGCAATGCGGCCCGCCGACCCTGAGGTCGGCAAAAACAAAAGTAGCTGGTGGCGGGGGACTGGAGCAGCAGTGAGTGACTACGAGGGCACAGGATGGCTGCATGGGGCTGGTAGAATCCCCAGGTAAATGAAACTTTTTTTTTTTTTTTTTGCCTGACTATGCCTTTAAGTTACCTCCTCTGTAGTTATTTTCACATACAGTTAATAACAGTCTGTCTTTAACTTTAGAATTCTGTAGTTATTTTAAGGATTAAAACGTTAACTTTAGAAATCACTCCTCAACTTAAAAAAAGTATTTTTATTTAACAAATATGTTTACTATGTTAGCCCTAACTAAACCGCCGCATTCCCGACGCTGTACACTGTCTGAAACCCCCCAAACTCCCCGGGGGGCAATCCGGGCAGCGCTTCTGTGAGAGGCAGAGCTATGAGCTGCAGTTCTGCCTCTCAGCGCATCTGCTAGCCCGGATCGCTGCCTCTCCCCCCCCCCCGCCCCTCTCAGTCTTCCTTCACTGAGAGGGGCGGGAGAGAGGTGGAGATCCGCCGCTGACAGAAGCGTGTGAGGCAGGGCTCATAGCTCTGCCTCACACGGAAGCGCTTAGTGCAGCAAAATCCACGACTTAGAAAGTCGTGGATTTTGCAGGGGAGAGGGAGGGCGAGTTGGGGGGGATTTAGATAGCGTACAGCGTCGAGAATGGGGAGGTTTAGTTAGGGCTAAATGTTAAACACATTTGTTAAATAAAAAGACGTTTTTTTTTAAGACTTCAGTGTCTCTTTAAAGACAGGAAAAAAAACATTGGCAAATCGAATTGAATCGAATCCCGATCGGACATGTCGAATTTAATCTGACTGTAAATAGAATCATAATCGAATCGCACAAAGAATCGTATCGTGTAGATGGGGCTGAAGGGTTAAGTTTAGGTTTGCCTGAGGTAAATTGTTTAGTGCATACTACATGCCTTATCACCATGGTAATAACACAAGAAACAGCTCAGAAATGTTATTAAACACAGGAGAGAAGCTTAGTGAATTGAGGCCAATGTCCCTAGCAGTGGAACAGTTTATCGCTCATTTGCTAACTAAACTACAGTTGACAATTCACTACTTGTACAAGTGATGTCATGCTTATGTAAGATGTTTTTTTTAAGGGTCGGGAAAGTTAGCAGAAATTTGGAACACCTGATCTGAATACTTAGTTCATACGAGACATTTTGTAAAGTATAGGAGGAAAGTGGCATAACAGTTAGGCAGCTAGCATTATTTAGAAAGAGTCCAACAATAGTCACGTCCAGGTTTTTTTTTTTTTGCCATAGCCCATTTACCTAGGTAGAGGGAAGCCTCCTTTGACCTCACTGTTGCAGCACACTGACTTTCTGAACATAACTCGACAAGAGCTTGGTGGTGGGGTCGAGAAGGAAGTGGGAAGCCTCTGGACCATCCAAAGGCTTCCCCCTTCTTATTTTTCTTTTTTTGTTTTTTTATTTCACCTCGAGTTTATTTCAAGTCTAATTTTACAATGTACATGTTGCAATACAATTGCAGTGGTGGTGAAAAGTCACATCAGGCGTTATGATTGTGATGAGTCGCATACAGTACATTGAAAGTATGCTTCACTGCCCTGCTGCTGTAAACGTACACGTTGTCTAGTAAACGCACAATATGCATAATCCTCTGCACTGCTCTGCTCATACACTGATGTGAATATAATTGTATCATGTCGCAATGTGATTATATAGTCCATTGCAATGGATCGCAATGTATGCAGTATGAAAGGAGCCAAAGTCTTGCCAGTGGGGGCAAGTAAAACAAATTACATTTTTTATTCTTTATTTTTTTTAACTTTTGCAGCAATCCATTGAATTATGGAGTACAGGGGAAGAAACGGTCAGAGTTGTAGCATTTCTGGTACTGAACAAGATTTGCAGACACAGACAAGATTCCTATCTAAACCCAGTGCTAAAGGTGAGTGTACCGATTCAAATCATGTCTAACATGAAACAATTTGGCATTTCTAATCTACGAAAGATGTAGTTGACGTTCTACATAAATGCGTAAAGTTCTCTGGTCTGTACATAACCTATGGTGTCAAGTTAGGTAGTGGTTTGCTCGAGACCCGACCATTTCAACCACTACTTTTGAGGCAGCCATCTTGGGTTTTTTTGCTGCACTAGCATTCCTACCCTTCCATGGACCTAAATTTAGCCCCTCTGTCACTACTGCTATGAAAGCAACACTGAAGGCATGGTAGATTTGTAAACCGGCTCCCCAGCCTGATTCTATGTGGTCACCATACACCCACTTATGGGGCAACCCTAATACACACTTTCCAACAGTACCATTGTTTGGGCCTGTAATGAAATCACCAAACTGCAGCATATCACCTGGATGGTACCTTATTACCTTTCAGTGAGCTGAAATCTAATTACCAGCTTAATAATAAAATGTTGTTTTTTGTTGTTGTTTTTTTTATATTTGCAGCTTAGACACGCCATGAGGTTACAATTTATAAATGCTAGGCTTACATTTTAAATCCGATGATCTTAAGCAATTACTGGTGAGACTTGTATGCTGGGTACACTCTATGAGATTTTATGGTCGATTTACTGTCAGATCGATTATTTTCAACATGTCCGATTTGCTTTCCGATCCATTCCCGAGCATTTTCTGATCGATTTCCATTAATTTTAATAGGAAATCAATTGGAAAATGCTCGGAAATCGATCAGAAAGCAAATCGGACATGTTGGAGATAGTCGATCTGACAGTAAATCGACCACAAAATCTCATAGTGTGTACCCAGCATATGGTACGCTCCTCAATCTATGTCTGCTTGATGGAAAAGAAACTTGATTATATTCGGTGGGCTACAGATCTTGGAGAGGTTGAAAAGTTTAGTTGAGGCTATCTACTTGGCCTTAGTTTCAGCGTGGATACATTTACAGGGCTGTAAATTTCCCTTTTTAGGCAGTGTGATCGGGTGATGTTCCCCACACTACACTGGTGCTGCTTACAGGAAGTTCCAGTACAACAAGAAACAGAAAAGCATGCACAGTGTGTGGCAATTTAAAGGGTCTGCCTGTGTGGACAGGTTACACCTGGATTGGTGGGCTGTTTGCTCGGAACAGCCGTTGTACACGTGTCCCTGTTAGCGGCCAGGGACCAGGCTTTGACAATCCAGCAGTAGGCAGCGATGTCCTGTGTATGCCGAGGTTGGTTGTCCTGAATAGCTTTCCCACTGCAATTGCAGTGTGCATGCAGATAAGTGGTGACAATTGATTCCGTTATAAACTGTTTATTAATTTCAGCACGGAATTGGTTAATCCTTATTAAAGTCTTAAACTGGGAGTGTTTCACTCCTTTTAGTCCTCACAAGATTAACCCACAACTGTCCCGTTGATGTAATAAATATGGGACGTGGCTGGGTGACTTCCTTCACATCGTTTGGTTCTGCTTCCTCTTATCTCATTATTGGTCTGCAGTGGATTACTCCATTTCAGCCATCCTTGCGATCTAAAACTGCACACCCCAAGACTAGTCTTCCTGGGATTTTAGGTACACACTAGTAGATTTTCTGGCAGATTTACTGTCGATTTATTTCCAACAAGTCCGATCTGATTTCTGATCATTTTCCGATCGATTTGCGACTTTATGTTCACTTCTAACAGAAATTGATAGAAAATCGGATCGGACATGTTGAAAATAATCGATCTGACAGTTAATCTGCCAGAAAATCTCATAGTGTGTACCTAGTATAAGGCTTTTATGCTATTTTGCCAAGTGTGAAATTCTTCTAGGCTGGAATAAACCCAAACTGCCAGAACTGGACAAATGGATATCCTCTGATCAAGAACTTGAATTGGGACCTATTGGATGAATAGTAGCTGTAACTAGTTGATCCAGGGTGATCTTTATTTCCTCTCAGGTGACTCTGGAATGGAGTTTTCAGTAGCTTGAGATTCTAATGGAATACATAGTTTTCATAGACTGCTTTTCACAGATAAACAAAATGTGCAGTGTCACCAGAAATAAATTAAATTCGCTGGCACTATAAATATGTCACTGTGCAGTCTGTTTTTTGTGATCATATTTATGTTTATCTGAAGCTGCAGTTAAGTACATTTTATAAGTTAAGCTTATTTTATAGATCTTGTCTTTCTTTTGCAGAAAATGTACATCTCCTATGTGAAAAATTCTAAATTTACATCTCCCAATGTCCTGCCAATGATCAACTTCATGCAACGAACTTTGACGGAGATGTACTCGCTGGATGTCCAGACTTCTTACCAGCATATATTTATATACATCCGGCAGCTGGCAATACACCTCCGCAGTGCCATGACGCTGAAAAAGAAGGTGAGATTTTGGGTGTCTGTGGAGGGACTTTTGTTGAAAAAACTGTGTGCTGATCCAAAGAAGCAAGATTAAACTGGACACCAAATTGGCCTACATATGATCCCGTTGTTGTTCAGTTGGGCACAGGGTTAGCCGAAAGACTGCTCCCCCTGCTACCGCTGAAATTCTGGGATCGTGTTGAAAACTATTCCCCCTCAGAGTTATAGCAACTCGGGGGAGAAACGTAATTCATGGACCGGCTATTGTTGGCACCCAAATTATGGGAATTTATTGTAGAATAAATAATAATAATATATATTTATATATAATATAAATATAAATAATATATAATATAATAAATATAAATAATAATAATAAAAAAATAATATTGAGAAATCCCCCTGTGCCATCACAGCTGTATTAACTTTACGGTCTATGGAGGCACTAAAGTCAGGAGCAGCGTGCCAAGGATTAGGCTGCACAGCGCATTGTCAACAACACAGCTGACACAGACCATGCCATACAGGCCTCTCTCAAAGAACATTTATGATTTACCGGCACCCGCTATAGCAAACCATAAGGTAAAACTGTGGGAAAAATGGGCAGCTGATCTAAATAATCATATAACAGGATCCTTGGGCAAGAGCAATTCAGTCTATCTGGCTAGTACCAGACCCTGGTCTACAACTATTACAATTGAAACTGGTCAACAGATGTTAATCAATGCCCACCATCAAATTTTCCAAAAACAAACTGTGCTGGCAATGCATTTGCGATCACCCTCTACGCATCTGGTGGAAATGCTTTAACCAGATTTTTTGCGGAGGAAAAATAGAATCCTTGCTATGTCAGAACACCACTGATTTTATCTTAAGATTAGACAACTTTAGAAGGTATTCGGGAGTCACAGATAGAAGTCTAGATTGGTGAAAGAATAACCCATTATGTAGGTACTCTAGTGGCTAAAGAAACACATACACATGACTGGCGCAAGGGCAATTTTTAAAGCAGACAGGAATACTGAAGCAGCTCATGGTAACAGCAAATCTATTGCTGGACATTACTTTGGGTGGCTCTTGGTGATACAGCTGAAACCAATGTGTAATGAGGTGCATCAATGTCTTTTTTCATGTTGCTAGTAAGTCCTTCTCCCGTTATGGATGGGTTGTTTTAGTTTGACATAGATGTTTTTTTCATATCTGTAGTGAGCCAGTTTTCTTCTGTGTTCAAATGTGTGCCTTACCATAGACAATGGTTACGCTAGGGATTAGCTTGAGAGCTCCTCTAAAGCCTAGGTTCTCAACATGTGGTACGCGTATCCCAGTGGGTACTTCTGATGGTTCCAGGGGGTACTCGGGCTCTATACTTAACCAAGAATAACAAATTTAGAGTTTTAGAAAATAAATCTTATTTAAACAGCACCCAGTTAGTGTTTAGCTTTTATTTTAGTTTTTAATTTAAAAGCAATAGTAAATGCTTGGAAATTGTTTAGAACCAATTACCATGTATTACAATTAAATATTTGTCAAGGGGTACTTGTGATAATGTTTACTATGCTAAGGGGGTACTTGGTGAATACAGGGTTTTAAAGTGGTCTGAAACTCTGACATAACATTCAATAAAAATGTGTTTTCCTACTTTTTATTACCCATACAGTTATAATATTTGCTTTTGTGCACACCTAATATTGTCTGTTTACAAATAACAAGTTTTCAAAGTGTATTTTTCCCTTGCCCTGAAAGCTGGCATTGCATTTTATTCTTTTTCTATTATAACTGCATTTTATTATATATTAAAACCTTCTAATGAGCTATTCTGAACACTGTGTGTGCCTGAAGCAGAGACAATTTCTCAAGTGAGTGTTTGTTTACATTGCAGTGTTGATACATTTGTGTTTAACAAGTAAAAAAGATACTGTTATCCACAGTTTGGATGCGGATTTGAAGCTGAATAGCAGGAGAAAATGCTTTGTTTAACAATTTCAGTGATGTTCTGCTAGAATTTTTCTCTGGGATAGTAGCTTTTAACCTCCTGAGCGTTACGCCGCTCAGGAGGTTTTGTTACTTTTTGCCCGATTTTAAAAAATTATTGTCCCAAATGATGTAAACCATTTAGCTAGCACTAGGCTAGCTAGTAAAGGTGTTGGACACCCCCCGATCCCCACCGCTCCCCACGTTTATACATTACCCAGCCTGGATCCAGCGAACGGCGCAGCTTCCCCAGACAGCTCCGGTCTTCACTATGGGGAGGATCGCACATGGCGTCATGACGTCGCCAACGTCATGTGCAAACCCGATCCTCCCCATAGAGAGACCGGAGCTGTGCAAGGAGGTTGCGCGATCGCTGGATTCAGGGGGGGGGGGTAATATATAAACAGGGGGGATCGCAGGGGAGCGGCAGGTGCCCGACACTTTTACTAGTTAGCCTAGTGCTAGCTAAATGGTTTACAGTCATTTGGGACAATCATTTTATTATGGGGGACTCCTGGGGCCACAGAGCGGTATGCCCGACACAGTGTCGGGCATACTGCTAAGGAGGTTAAGCTGTGAGGAATCTTTTAGAGCAAAGTAGAAATGCTGGCTTTCAGACCACATTAAAGGAGGTATTTATTGGTATATGCCAATAAAATGTTGAGAAACACTGCTCTAAAGGACAGTTTACAACTTGACTACGCACTCTAAAGTGCTACAGAAGAAATCAGTCCCTAAGTAAAAGCATAATCATCTTCAAAAAGTTATTCCCCCCCCCCCCCCCTTAAAAGATACCTGAAGTGTGCAAAAACATTCAATTTAAAAACCTGGAGGGCTAGAATTTCACCTACTACTCACCATTTTCCTGCTATTTGTTGTCTTCTGGGTCCCTCCCGTTCCCAGTTTCAGGAACCACAGGTGTGAGCAGAGGGAGGGGGGGGGGGGTGAGTGAGAGGAGGAAACTTCACTCTGTGCACAGATCTCTAACTCATGTGACTGATTTTTCCAGTGGGAACTTCTCTGGATCGGGTGCATCAAATATGAACATTGTGTGACTTAAAGGAAATCTACTTACAGCCCCTGGCAGCCGTCCTGTGCCCTTAAAGAGACTCTGTAACATTCAAAAGATCCCCTGGGGGGTACTCACCTCGGGTGGGGGAAGCCTCCGGATCCTAATGAGGCTTCCCACGCCGTCCTCTGTCCCACGGGGGTCTCTCCGCAGCCCTCCGAACAGCCGGCGACTGTGCCGACTGTCATTTCAATATTTACCTTTGCTGGCTCCAGCGGGGGCGCTGTGGCGGCTTTCCATTCCGAACTACACGGAAATACCCGATCTCATTCGGGTCCGCTCTACTGCGCAGGAAACTTGCGCCTGCGCAGTAGAGCGGACCCGACGGCGATCGGGTATTTCCGTGTAGTTCGGAGCCGACAGCCGTCAGAGCGCCTGCGCAGGAGCCAGGAAGGTAAATATTGACGTCACCGCTGCCCGGACTCCACAGAGGGCTGCAGCGAGACCCCTGACGGATGGAGGACGGCGTGGGAAGCCTCATTAGGATCCGGAGGCTTCCCCCACCCGAGGTGAGTACCCCCCAGGGGATCTTTTTATGTTACAGTTCCTCTTTAATGCAGCTCTGCATTCATCCAGTGGGCCAGGGTCCCCTCCTGTTGCAGATGCCGATGGGCAGCTACTGCACCTGTGCGCAAGCCGATCGTGGTCGCGCTGAAGTGGTCCTGGAGTGTTCTGCGCCTTCACAGTATACTCCAGACCACGTCAGCGCAACCACAAGCGGCTCTCACGCAGGCACAGTAGATGCCGACCTGGTGAAGTTGGCATCTGAAACTGAGAGACCCTGGGCTACCGTCTGGATGCGGAGCTGTGGCGAGGGCACAGGACGGCTTATATAGACTTCTATAGGCTGCTAAAATCCATCTGAATTTGCGGGTGGGGAATCGGCCCGGATTCACAGCAATGGAAACCTAGCCTAAGGCATACTACCTTTATTAATCTAATATAGGTAACCTTTATTAATAATAAAAAATACAGGGAGTTCACCTACAGCCTTTAAATATACAATTGGAACTACCTTACTTTGATTATGATATGAGTAAATGTTACCAACCGCAGGCGTGGTCCCTGCAGTTATTTAGCTCAAAGATATATTTTCTCAAAGCATTATTGTACATGTCATCTGTGGTAGCTGCACTTACCTACCACAGAAG